>NW_023412518.1:0-16873 GCF_903995425.1 Onychomys torridus
CACAGCTTAATCATGTCATTGAGGTCCGTAGCCTTAGATTATTTGAGGGGGAAGTTTTGGGGGGAGCTTTGAGATCATGATGGGGCCATCTACAGAAAAAGTAAACCTAGTTCATAGAACTCACTAACTTTAGACCAACAGATGTGGAATCTACATAGGATCAGATTAGGCCCTCTGAACATAGCAGACAGTTGTGTAGCTTGGTCTGTTTGAGGGGCACCTAGTAGTGGATCAAGATCTATCCCTGGAGCATGAGCTGGCTTCCTGGGGCCATTACCTATGATCAGAGTCCTTGCTCAACCTTGATACAGGGGGAAGAAGCTTGGTCCTGCCTCATCTGAATATACCAGGATTTGAGACTCCCCATGGGAGGCCTTACCTTTTGGAGGACACACTGGGGGAGGGTCAAGGCAGGATGCTGGAAGGGAGCAAGAGGAGGGATGAAGGGGAGAATCTGTGGTTTGTATGTTAAGTAAATAAAAATATTTTTTAAAAGAAAAAAGAAATTAAACACCTCATCCTAACAAGGGGGTTTTACCCCATTTACCTTTAATAACCATTTGCCTGTGTGCCATGTGAGTCGACTCT
This sequence comes from Onychomys torridus, assembly GCF_903995425.1. Taxonomy (NCBI): domain Eukaryota; kingdom Metazoa; phylum Chordata; class Mammalia; order Rodentia; family Cricetidae; genus Onychomys; species Onychomys torridus. The sequence continues at coordinate 589 of NW_023412518.1, forward strand.
CTGTCCAGAGGCAGTCCCTTGTTCCTCCTGGACAAATAGCCCTCTGTCCCTTTCTTCTTTCTCCTTCCTTTCTCCTCCCTTGCCCCCTATCTCCTTCAACAGTCAACCTAGCCCACTCTAATAGAGATCTAAACCTAAATCTAAATCTAAATCTAAATCTAAATCTAAATCTAAATCTAAATCTAAATCTAAATCTCCCTTTTCCTCCTCCTTAAAAATTACCCTTGGGAGATGATTTGTTGCATTTTTCTGCCTGAGTCAGAAAAGAGCCAATGTAACTTAACCGTTCTGCCCCCACTTAAAGAGATCTCTGAGTAAAAAACAGGTGTTTTGTAGTTTTTGCTAATTTAGAGTCTGGGTTTCAGAGTGAGGATTCAGTCTACTTCAAGATGTGTTTACAGTTAGAGGTTTTAGTATAGTTCACCATACATCAGAAAGCATTACAGCAGAGGTTTGCAGTATAGTTTTACTTACTTCAGAAAGTGTTGCAGTAGAAGTTTTTTGTGAGTGGGTTGTTTTTTTGTTTATATTTTAATATATTTATTTATTAATATTCTTTTCATTTTACATATCAACCCCAGTTCCCCCTCCCTCCCCTTCTCCCGCCTCCTCACCTCCCTCCCTCTCTATCCCCATCCACTCCTCAGAGTGGGTAAGGCCTCCCATGTTAGTCAGCAAAGTCTGGCATACCAAGTGGAAGGAGAGCAAAGCCCTTTCCCATTGTATCAATGCTGAGCAAGGTATCCCACAACAGGAAATGGGTTCCAAAATGTCAGTTCTTGCACCTGGGATAAGTTCTGGCCATGCTGCCAGGGAACCCACTAACAAATCAAGCCATACAACTGTCACCTGCTTTCAGAGGGCCTAGTCCAGACCCATCCCGAGTTGTTAATCCAGAGTCAGTGAGCTCCAACGTGCACTGGTCAGTTGTCTCTGTGGGCATCATGATCTTGATGCCTTCTTCTTCTTCTTCTTCTTCTTCTTCTTCTTCTTCTTCTTCTTCTTCTTCTTCTTCTTCTGAATGCCTAATGCTGTTTATTGAATCAGGGAGGAGGTCTTAAATACAGGCTGACAGAGCACAATGGGAGAACCCCACAGGGCAGAAGTTAGTTCGCTTCTGATGTGGTGTTTTGTTGTTGTTTTTTGAGCTTAGGATCAAACCTGGTACTTGGGCTTGCTAGGTAAGCATTCTACCAATGAGCTAAATCCCCAACCCCAGTTCTGATGTTTTATAATCTTGCATCTAAGCCATTAATGCACAATATCCTGGCTACACAGACCAAGAGATTCCCTTAAGCATTCAGTGAAGGTGGAATCTCGCAGGAAATGAGAATAGGGAGGATATCAAAGTCAAGGTCGGCAAGCAAGGCAACAGTTACTCAAAACATGGGCCAGGGACCTACAGGTCCCCCCCCCTCCTTTTACTAAAAATTGAGCTTCTGACTTAGGTTGCTTGGGACGTCAGCAGGTCACCTTACCTATCATGGAGATACCTGTCCAGGCCACTCAGGCGTTCTGTCTTAGGTTGGTAACCCCCCCCCACCCCCCCATATTATCAGACTCTGAATTCTCATTGTCATAAAGGCTCAATTGTGTGAGAGCTGCAAATTTAACTGTTGCCAAAGATCTCTAAGTGGCACTGGGCTTAAAATCTGTGTGTTCAACACAGAAAAGACTTACAGAAGTCTTACCCCCATTTTTATAATAAACAGAAGGGAGGAATGTTGGCATTCAGGCATCTGTACTGGCCTGCCCTTGGGGTCCTGTCAGGATGTATCTTCAGCTGCAGCCGCTAAGAGTACCCCCTGTGCATTCACTATGTTTCCTTATAAAAGGGGGCCTTGTATACCTCCTGTCTCTTTCTCTTCCTTCAAACTCATCTCCAGGTACCAGTCTCTATTCCCTTCCCTGCCCATTCTCTCCCCTCCCATGATGGGCATCTAGGTTGTTTCCAGGTTGTGGCTATTACAAATAATGCTGCTATGAACATAGTTGTGCATGTATCATTGTGGTATGGTTGAGCATTCCTTGGGTATATGCCCAAGAGTGGTATGGCTGGGGCTTGAGGTAGTTTGATTCCCAATTTTCTGAGAAACTGCCATACTGACTTCCACAGTGGTTGTTACAAGTTTGCATTCCCACCAACAGTGGAGTAGTATGGTCATGATAGATAACTTTTTTGATGTATTCTTGGATTATGTTTTCCAATATTTTCTTGAGTATTTTTGCATCAGTGTTCATGAGGGAGATTGGTCTGTAATTCTCTTTCTTTGTTGCATCTTTGTTTGGTTTGGGTATCAAGATAATTGTAGCTTCATAGAAAGAGCTTGGTAGTGTTCCTTCTGTTTCTATTGTGTGGAATAATTTGAAGAGTATTGGTATTAGTTCTTCTTTGAAAGTTTGGTAGAATTCTGCACTGAAGCCTGGCTTTTTTTTGGTTGGGAGACTTTGGAGGACTGTTTCTATTTCTTTAGGGGTTATTGGTCTATTAAAATGATTTCTCTGGTCTTGATTTAACTTTGGTATGTGGTCTCTATCCAGAAAATTGTCCATTTCTTTCAAATTTTCCAATTTTGTGGAGTACAGGTTTTTGAAGTATGACCTGATGACTCACTGGATTCCTCATTGTCTGTTGTTATATCTCCCTTTTCATTTCTGATTTTGTTAATTTGGGTGTTCTCTCTTTGCCTTTTGGTTAATTTGGCTAGCGGTTTGTATATCTTAATGATTTTTTCAAAGAACCAACTCTTTGTTTCATTGGTTTTTTTTTTTATTGTTCTCTTGGTCTCTTTTTCATTGATTTCAGCCATCAAATTGATTATTTCCTGGTGTCGATGTCTCCTGGGTTAGTTTGGTTCCTTGTTCTAGTTCTTTCAGTTGTGCTGTTAATTCATTGGTATGAGATTTCTCTATCTTCTTTATGTTTGCATTCAGAGCCATGAATTTTCCTCTTAGTACTGCTTTCATAGTGTCCGATAAGTTTGGGTATGTTGTACTTTCATTTTCATTGAATTCTAGGAAATCTTTAATTTCTTTCTTTATTTCTTCCTTGACCCATTGATGTTTCAGGTGAGCATTATTTAGTTTCCATGAGATTGTAGGCTTTCTATAATTTTTCTTGTTGTTGAAGTCTAACTTTAAGGCATGGTGGTCTGTTAAGATGCAGGGAGTTATTCCAATGTTTTTGTATCTGTTGAGATTTGTTTTGTGACCAAGCATGTGGTCAATTTTTGAGAAGGCTCCATGGTTTGAGGATAAGAAGGTATATCCTTTTGTGTTAGGATGGAATGTTCTGTAGATATCGATTAAGTCCATTTGAGTCATAACCTCTGTTAGGTCCTTTATTTCTTTGTTGAGTTTTAGTCTGGTAGATCTGTCTTTTGGTGAGATTGGTGTGTTGAAATCTCCCCCTACTAATGTGTGGGGTTTGATGTGTGTTTTAAACTTTAGTAATCGTTGTTTTATTTATTTATTATGTATTCAGTGTGTATGACTGCAAACCAGAAGAGGGCTCCAGATCTCATTACAGATAGTTGTGAGCCACAATGTGTTTGCTGGGAATTTAACTCAAGACCTCTGGAAGAGCAGTCAGTGCTCTTAAACTCTGAGCCATCTCTCCAGCCCTAGTAATGTTTCTTTCATGAATGTGGGTGCCTTTGTATTTGGGGCTTAAACGGTCAGGATGGAGACTTCATCTTGGTGTATTTTTCCTGTGATAAATATGTACTGCCTATCCTTATCTCTTTCAATTGATTTTAGTTTGAAATCTACTTTATTAGATATTAGGATAGCTATACCCGCTATTTTTTAGGGCCGTTTGCTTGGAAAGCCTTTTCCCAGCCCTTTACTATGACATAGTGTCTGTCTTTGAAGTTTAGGTGTGGTTCTTGTATGCAGCAGAAGGATGGATCCTGTTTTCTTAACCATTCTGGTAGTCTGTGTCTTTTTATAGGTGAGTTGAGGCAATTGATGGATATTCATGACCAGTGATTGTTGGATCCTGTTACTTTTGTGGTCGTGTTGTGTTATCCTTCTTTGGTGTTTGTTGGTGTGGGGTTATCTATTGCCTGAGTTCATAGGTATGTTTAGCTTCTTTAGGTTGGATTTTTCCTTCTAGTACTTTGTGTAGGGCTGGGTTTGTGGACAGGTATTGTTTGAATCTGGTTTATATCATGGAATTTTTTTTTAACTCTGTCTATGGTAATTGAGAGTTTTGCTGTGTATAATAGTCTGGGTTGGCATCCATGGTCTTTTAATGTCTACATAAGGTTTGTCCTCCACCTTCTAGGTTTCATAGTCTCTATTGAGAAGTCTGGTGTTATTCTGATGGGTTTGCCTTTATATGTTACTTGGTCTTTTTCCTTTGTGGCTCTTAATATTTTTCCTTTGTTCTGTATGTGTAGTGTTCTGATTATTATGTGGCGATGGGACTTTTTTTTGGATCCAGCTTATTTGGTGTTCTGTAAGTTTCTTGTATCTTCATAGGTATTGCTTTCTTTAGGTTAGGAAAGTTTTCTTCTATGATTTTGTTGAATATGTTTTCTGTGCCTTTGAGTTGTTATTCTTCTCCTTCTTCTATCCCTATTGTTCTTAGGTTTGGTCTTTTCATAGTGTCCCAAATTTCTTTGATGTTTTGTGTTATGACTTTTTTGTCCTTAGTGTTTTCTTTAAATGATACATCTATTTTCTCTTTTGTGTCTTCATTGTCCGAGATTCTCTGTTCCATCTCTTGCATTCGGTTGGCTATGCTTGTTTATGTAGTTCCTGTACGTTTAGTCAGGATTTCTATTTCCTGCATTTCCTCAGTTTGTGTTTTCTTTATTGTCTCAATTTCATTTTTCAGATCTTGGATTGTTTCCTTCATCTGTTTAATTACTTTTTCTTGACTTTATTTGATTTCTCCTGATTTTTTCTTTGATTTTTCTCCCATTACTTTAAGGCAATTTTTTCTTTCCTCTCTAAGGGAGTTTTTCACTTCCTCTTTAAGGGATTTTTTTATTTCCTCTTTAAGGGAGATTTTCATTTCTTCTTTAAGGGCCTCTATCATCTCCTCCCTTAAAGTCATTTTTAGGATTGATTTCTTCTGATTCTTCTGCCTTAGTATGTTTAGGTCTTATAGGTGTAGAGACACTAGGTTGTGATGTTATCATATAGGTCTTCATGTTGTTGCCTGTGTTTTCGCACTGGCATCTACTCATCTCTTCCTCTGTTCAGTGCAGGCAGTTTCAGTGTCTGAAGGTGCCTCTCTTGTTCAAATTGTTAGTCTTGGTTCACTAGGATTTCTTTGTTAAATTGGTGCTGTTGGGTTCTGTTTCTATGGGATCAGCTTAGTTAAATCAGTGTTAGTGGGTTCTGTCTCTGGGAGCAGTTGTTCCTGTTTGCTGTAGAGTGTGCTTATGGTTTCAGTGGTTGTTAAGTTCATACTGGTTAGTTTTGTTTTTTTGTTTGTTTGTTTGTTGTTTTGGGGTTTTTTTGGGAGGGGAGTAGGGAAAGGTAGTTGTTTTGTCGCTGGGACTCCAAAGGGTAGGGCCTAGGAACTAGAGACCTGATCTGCCAGTCTGGAGGTTGGAGCTTACCTGTTCTCAGTCGGTGAAGTATATACTTACGATTCTGGTGAATTGGGTGTTTTCTTCTTTTGTGTTCTCAGGTCACATTTTGCTCATTCATCAACTTCTCAGCTGTTCTTGATTCCTCAGCCTGCAAACTGTAGGCTTCTGATTCCTCTCCCAGATGGATTTCAGCTGAGTAGGGTAGTATCGGCAACACCACCAAGTTGTTGGGATTGGCAGGATTCACAGCTAGGCCCTGGGCAGGCCCCAGACAGTGTGCAGATCTGCTGGGGTCTCCTCCCATGAAGACTGTCCCTTCCCTGGGTGCTGGGATCAAATGTGTCACTGTTCAGAGCTCTTGATTAGGAGCTTGTTTTCATTAACTCCTCAGGGGGGGTAGCACAGATCTGGTTTTTATTACAGTTGCATCTAGGCTGCCACCCCCGCCTCTGGGCCTGCCTGCCTCTGCCACCCAGGCCTGCTGTGCCTGCCTGTCTCTAATGCCCTGGCCCACTCAGCCTGCCTCAGTAGAGGTATTTAGTATAGGACCTCTTTTCAGGTTTTCACAGTGGCTATGTATTGTTTCCTCAAACCCAGTTTCTCTCCAAAGCTTTCACAGGTTTGTAGCCAGCCCAGATGCCACTTTCTGCCTTTCTGGACAAGGGAAACAATAAGAAGAGTGCCAGTGCTCTGAGGTTGAAGGAACCCAGGCTCCAGGACACAGAGTAAGTGAAGCAGGTCCATTGCAGCATCCTAAACCCCATTGTCTGTCTCTTTCTGCTCCCACCTAATGTCAGGTCCAGTCTACTTGCTGTTATTGGGGGGATGTGAGGTGGGGGAGTTGCCAGCACAACCCATCCCTCTCAGGTAAAGCCAATCTTGGCTCCTTGTCATCTTCAGAGCCTCTTCTATCAAAGCACAGGCTGCTGAGGACTTGGGAGTCATTGGAGCTGTGGTCAGAGCAAATGCCTTCCTCTCTGAGATGGAGTAGGGTGCCTTAAAGTTGCTGGGAGAGAGCCCATTGTGCTTCCTCTGTGACTGGCTGGTCAGGCAGGAAGAGGGAAGTCATGGAGGGATAGGTTTGACAGGCTTGTGTGAATCTGCAGAGTCTCTTGATGGTTCCCTATCCTCTTGGAGACCTGATCGTGTTGCCTGGGAAGAAAACATGGCTCCTGGAATGTGAGGAACTGAATTCAAGAGCCAGAAAGAATTCAGCCTCTAGGGAAGCTTGTAATTTAGAAGATGGGAACTTTGCTTTCCCATGAGAGATGCAAATTTCCAACACAGGAAAGAGTGGTCTAGGCTTGGGTTGTTTTGCTTTTGTTCCACAAATAGCACGTCCTTCCTCTCCTGTCTCCTCTTTCTATACTTTGTTACCAATCTGCTCTTGTGGCAAACTAAGGACAGCTGCACCTCATACTCTTTCCCAACAAAAATAACTGACTAGACTGCTGTGGGATGTCCTGTGTGTTGTGAATAATAAAACAAGATTGGCCAGTAACCAGGAAGGAAGTATAGGATAGGTGGGACAAACAGAGGAGAGGCTGTGAGGTGGGAGTCTGGAAGAGATGCTACCCTGCCCTCCAGGAAGCCACTTGTAAAGGCAACAGGTAAAGCCATAGAACACCTGGCGACATATAGATTGACAGTAATAGGTTGAGTTAAGTGTAAGAGCTAGTCAATGTAGGCCTGAGCTAATGGCCCAACAGTTTAAATAATATAAGCGTCTGTGTGTTTATTTTATAAGCAGGCTGTGGGATGGCTGGGCCTTGGTGGACCTGGAGAGAAGCTCTCCAGCTACACCAGACACCCTGAAGCCCTAGTTCCTTTCTTTGAGTATTTCCCCAACATCAATGCTACAGTTTGAGAAGCAGGAACTAGATGGTAAATTAGAACCAAGTCTCCAGGGTTTGAGTGAGCTTTACTTGAGTCTTGGAATGTGGTGAGCTCTGGTATCTGCCTAATTTTTTAAGGACTGTGTCCCAGCTGTGTGGCTGAAGGTAGTGGATATGAACCATAGACAGTTTTCATAGCTGAGGTCTTGAACTAAATGGTCCATGTCCCAGGCTAGCTGTAAGCTCTTCTAAATGTTTCCGCAGGCTTTTTTTTTTTTAACCACCCACCATCTCCCACTGAAGACATAGAGTTAAGAATGCTTAGCCTTAGCTTATGCTTGTTGCACTAGCTCTTATAATATTTTTTGTTTTCCTTTTTTTATTATTTGAAGTCTATTTTGCTGGATATTAGGATGGCTACACCAGCTTGCTTCTTAAGACCATTTGATTGGAAAGACTTTTCCCAGCCTTTTCTTCTTAGTATGTGTCTGTCTTTGAACTGGAGGTGTGTTTCTTGTATACAGAATAAATATGGGTCCTTTTTTCATATCCATTCTGTTAGTCTGTGTCTTTTTACAGGAGAATTAAGTCCACTGATACTAAGGGATATTAATGACCAGTGATTGTTTGTTCCTGTTGCTATTTTCATTTTTTTGGTGGTAGTGTGTGTGTACTTCTCTTCTTTGGGGTTTACTTCTGTGGTGTTATCTATTGCCTGTGTTTTCATGGGTGTATCTTTCTTCCTTAGGTTGGAATTTTCCTTCTAGTGCTTTCTGTAGGGGTGGGTTTGTACATAAGTATTGTTTAAATCTGGTTTTCTCTTGGAAGGTCTTGTAAATTCCATCTATGATGATTGAAAATTTTGCTGGGTATATTAGTCTAGGCTGGCATCCATGGTCTCTTAGTGTCTGCATTATATCTGGCCAGGTCTTTCTGGCTTTCAAAGCCTCCATTGAGAAATTGGGTGTTATTCTGATGGGTTTGCCTTTATAAGTCACTTGGCCTTTTTCCTTTGCTGCCCTTAACATTCTTTCTTTATTTTGTACGTTTAGCTCTTTAATTATTATGTGGCAAGGGGACTTTTTGGTAGGTCTAGTCTGTTTGGTGTTCTATAGGCTTCTTGTATCTTCATAGGCATTTCCTTCTTTAAGTTGGGAAAGTTTTCTTCTATGATCTTGTTAAATATATTTTCTGTGCCTTTGAGTTGGTATTCTTCTCCTTCCTCTATCCCTATTAGTCGTAGGTTTGGTCTTTTCATGGTGTCCCAAATTTTTTGGACATTTTGGATCATGACTTTGTTGGTTTTAGTGTTTTCTTTGAATGAAGAATCTATTTCTTCTGACGTGTCTTCAACACCTAAGAGCCTCCCTTCCATCTCTTGCATTCTGTTGGTTATACTTGCCTATGAAGTTCTTGTTGGTTTACTCAGATTTTCTATTTCCAGCATTCCTTCTGCTAGTGTCTTCTTCATTGTTTCTATTCCCCTCTTCAGGTCTTGGACTGTCTCCCTTGCTTTTTCATGATTTTCTTTCAAGGACTTATTGTTTTCTTCTGCTTTAATTGCCCTTTCCTCTAATTTTTTATAGTGTTCTTCCTATTTTTTGTTTGTCTGTTCCTCTACTTTATTTTTGATTTCTTCTATATAAGGCTCTAGCTTCTTCATGATGTTACTTATAAGGTTGTTTTCTTCTTCTTCTTCTTCCATTCCATGATGTTCAGGTCTAGCTTGGAGAAGGGCTAGGTTCCGGTGATGCTCTATTGCTCTTTATTTTGTTGTATGTACTTCTGCCTTGATGTCTGCCCATCCCCTCTTGGGTTCGTTCTTGGTCTTATCAGTGTACTTGGTCCAGAGAGAGCTGACAGATTTAGGGATCCTCTTTCTGGTCCAGATGGAAGCTCAGTGCCTGATGGGAGCACTGGTCCAGATGAGAATGCTGGCCAGATAGGAGCTGTGGGGCTGGATTCTGAGTCTCGAGAAGTCCCTGGGGTCTCCTTATTTTGTCCAAATGGGAGCTCCTCTTGTCCAGATGGGAATTCCTCTGGTCTCTTGTCCAGATGGGAGTTCCAGGGCAGGATGGAAGCTGGGGGCTGGTCTCAGAGTCTCAGGAAATGGCTGGGGTCTCCAGCAGATGAGTGTGGGGGCAGGATTTGGAGACTGCAGGGTCTGTCTACATTCTTGGAAAAGGGGAGCCTTCCTGCAGGGCCCACCGATTGACTGGAAACTGGAGCCAAGTTTGTCAGGTCCTCCCAGGATGGCCTGTGTAAAGCAGGGGGACCCAGGAGCAGTTGCCTCTCTGACTATAACCCCAGGCACTCACCTCAGGTCCAGACAGGAGTCTTTTATTTTGGTTTTTCGAGACAGGGTTTCTCTGTGTAGCTTTGTGCCTTTCCTAGAACTCACTTGGTAGACCAGGCTGGCCTCGAACTCACAGAAATCTGCCTGGCTCTGCTGGGATTAAAGGTGTGTGCCACCACAGCCTGGCTAGCTCTTATATTTTAACATGTTTCTCTTCACCTACATTTTGCCTCAGGGTTTTTTTACCTTTCTTTCCTTCTGTATACTTCTTACTTTCAATGCTTTTCCTGTATGGCAGACTGCTTTCTGCCTGGATACTGGCCCCAGGTGTGTCCCACTTTCTTCTTTATTCTCTTTTTCTTCTTCCCTCTCATGCCTAGATTCCTCCACCTACTTATTCTCTTTGCCTGCCAGCCCTGCCTATCACTATCCTACATAGCTATTAGCCATTCAGCTTTCTATTAGACCAACCATGGACCTCAGGCAGACATGATAAAGAACACCACATCTTTACATAATTTTAAAAATGCAGCATAAACAAACATAACACATCTTTATTTCATTAACAAAGGCAGCAGAAACAAATGTGATACACCATAGACAGTTAATGTACTATTCTACAGCATAAACACATCTAACACATCTTTGCCTAGTTAAAATAATATTCCACAACAAAATGTGTCTGCAGAGTAGGACACTTGAGTTTTAATCATGCCAGTGATATGTTCCTGTTGTACTTTCATGTGGGATGTGACTTATGTAACACTTTCATGTGGAGTGACCCAGGGGTGCTGGCTTAGGAGAGGACCTAAGGAGGGTACTGGAGAGGAGATACTGTGAGAGAATTAGGAACTGAGACTGCTCAGCAGTGCAGAGAAGAGGGCCAGGCTGCAGTTTCTAACTGGACAGAATTCAACCTGCTCCCTTCTGGGCAGAACAGGCTACTTTAGTCCCAGTTTACTTTGGTTGTAGTTTTGCTTTAGTATTTTACAGGCAGGGTGAGGCAGACAGGGTCTTGATGTGTACTCCAGGATGGCCTGCATCTCACTGTGTGTGTTCTGCATGCCTCAAGCTCACAATGCCCACATCAGGCTCCAAAGGAGAACACCATGCTTGGCTCCTTGCACCTTTGTGGGTGGGGATGAAGATCTCTGGCAGGGCTATAGAGAAAGTGGGCTCATATCTGGGACAGCCTCCTGTGTAGAAATGTGCAGTGATTGGCACTAACACACACTAATTCCCCTCCCATGAGGCAGAATGCTCATCAAGATGGGAACACACATACTCCTGGATGTTTTCTACAGAGTTCCATCACATAATCACCATTTTAAAGTTTTCAGTTTAAACTTGAGTGATCACACCTGTCTGGATTCTTTGCTATTCAACTCCTGGGAGACTAGACTTTTTCCTTTAACTGACTTTCAGTTCAAATGCTTTCCTTTAGCTGGTACCTATTTCAATACTTGGCCAATCTGATTTAATCTTGGCACAGTCCCGGTTGTCTGGGAACTCACTTTGTAGAACAGGCTGGCTTTGAACTCCAAGATCCACCTGCTTCTGCCTTAGAAATACTGGGATTAAAGGAGTGTGCTACCTTTGCCCAGCACAATTAAGTTTCTTAATTGCATACAATCAAAAAAAAAAGTCAAAAAAATGAAATTTTACTTTACATACAAGTTAATGTATTCTGTTCAAATTGTCTCAAAACAAAACATCATATCTCACATTCACCCTTACTAATCCAGAGCAGCTCAGATGTTGGTGCTCTGGGTCAGTATTGTAAAGACCTTGTTCTCATGGGTTAAGTCCTACTATAATGTCTCTGTCTGTTTTACAGGAAAGAGTATCATCTGGGACACAGAGTGAGCGCTTCGAAAATGAGAATCGCCATTCATCAGGAGATGTACTATGCAGAACTGATTCTATCTGTAGCAGAAATATCACTTGGAGAGGAGAATAGGAAGTCAATGAAAGACCCACAAAAGAGAAGAAGAGAGGCCCAAAATATCTCACAGGCTGTGTGTTCTCTGCTAAATTCTGGAGGGGGTGTGATCAAGGCTCATATCATGAATTTCAATTACAGATTGACCAGAGATGGAGTAGGACTGGATTTGGAAAATTCTTTAGGTGATATTCTTCCATTTTCTCATAAATACCTACACTACATGCAGCATAAAGGCTACTTTTTAATTTTTGTGAGACCATGGATCTGATATATCTCTGGTCATAATGTCCTTACATTAAAAACAAATTTTTATGTGAGAAGTTTGTTATCTTCATTTGAACTGAAAGCCATGAAGGATGCTGAACTGAGATCAAGTTCAGACAATGTTGCCATGGATAATTTCTCCCTGTGGAATTAACACTAAAACAACTTGACACATTTTTTAACATGGAAAAGTTGACCCTTGAGGAGCCATTCTATTTCCCTAAATCAAAACATGCAGAGGTTAAAATGTCCCCTAAAGAAAAGATTATACAGATTCGCCCTAAAACTGTTTCTGCACTTGCAAACACTGACAGGGGATATTTGTTCATTGGTTTGGATGGAAAAAACCAGCAAATCATTGGTTTTGAAGCAGAGAGGTGTGATCTTTTGCATCTAGAGAGTGTGATAGAGAAGTGCATCCAACAGCTGCCTGTCACTCACTTCTGTGAGGAGCAGGAGAAGATAAAGTACACATGTAAATTCATCCCAGTCCACAGAGCAGGAGCTGTGTGTTCCTATGTCTGTTCACTGAGAGTGGAAAGATTCTGCTGTGCTATGTTTGCTGCAGATCCCAATTCCTGGCATGTTGAAGACAACTGTGTGAAGAGGTTCTCCTCAGAGGAATGGGTCAAGATCCAGTTGGATGCCCCACCATTTTGAGGAAGGGGGATTAATAATCACATTTCTTTTCTTTCCGTTTTATTTATTTATTTATGTTTGTTTGTTTATTTACTTTATTTCTTTATTTTTTCGGTTTTTTCGAGACAGGGTTTCCCTGTGTAAAGGTTGGAAGAATGCTTTCTGGGACTTGAGCAACATCAACACTCCTCATGTCAGTGTTCCTCTGTGTGTAGAGCTGGCTGTCCTAGAAGTTTTCACCAGGCTGGCCTCATAATCACAGATATCCCCCTGCCTCTGCCTCCCAAGTGCTAAGATTAAAGACATGAGACATCACCTTGGTGTATCTTTATATTGCTTTGCATTAATAAAACATCATATTTGTAGCAAACACTCAAATTTTGTTTTGGTATCCTTCACTGAATGAATGGTTAATGGAGGCAAACCCCAGTTTTTGTTTTTGTTTTTGTTTTTCCCAATAAAGTGGATGGTTCCTTGGCCTTGCATAGACCATGCAGGTGCTATATCGCTGCTCCACATCTCTAGTCCTTTTTGTTTTTACTTTCTGAGACACTGTCTAACTTGCCTTTGAACTTGTGACCTTAATCATTATTGAAGCTGACTAGCTGAGAATATAAACCTGGGACACCAAGTGGCTACATAACTCCTTTTGGACAAGATAGTCAGGTAATCTCCATTTTCACACAAAGTTTAAGATTTATTATATCTTCATTTTTAGCTGTGTGTGAGCCTATGTGGGTAAAGTGCCCACAAAGAACAAGTGTATCCAGTGTACCTGAAGTTAGAGTTACAGAAGGTTGAAACCTGCCTGACATGAATGCTGGGACCCAAACTCAAATCTTCTACAAGAGTAGTACCCCCTTAAGTGTTGAGCCCACTCCAGCCCCAACCTGCTATTGGCTTTTAGAAAAGGTAAATCAAAGAGGAACCATAGTGTAACTGTTAATGAAGCTTGAACTCATCTCTCCCTGTTTTATAGTATTAGTATTAGTATTATTATTATTATATTATTTATTATTACCATTGATGCCAAGTTGTTTCCACGGCTATTTAGCATTGTAATTGGACCAGAGAGTTTGACAACCTGATGGAACAGCTGAGGGTGGATATTGTCACGGTGAACTGACCCGGGTGTATGCTGGATTGGCGGAGGGATTGCCTTTATGGATCTCTAATGCCATGAATCATCTCAAGGAGTGGCAGGTCTGGGAGCCTTGACGGGCCTTCTGGTGTTGGTCTCCTTAATTTGTCTGCGTGGTATTGTGCAGATTAAGGTTTCCCAGCATCGCAATGGAGCCATGATCATTCAGGCCTTTTACAGCTGTTGAGGCCAGACAGTCCCCCCAGGCATGGCTAGCCACCATGAAGTACTAAGTTCATTAGCACTGGATGCAAGGCTTGAGCACTGCACTGGGGGGTCCATTGAACATGGATCCTAAGGAGAGCATGCCTGATTGCATTGTGGGTAGATACCTCAAGTCCCAACTCTGTAAAAGGGTATCGGACAGGTCTGACGCTCCTCGGGTGGCTGAACGTCTAAGTGAGAGTCAGTACATTGTCCCTGATTCATTCACAGAGATCAGGCTTCTACTCTTTACATGTTGGTATAATAAAAAAGGGGGAGTAGAGAGCTGCACACAAGCCACACCTATAAGATGGTTCCGTCATCCACCCCCACCTTCCCGATGGTGAGTGCCCTCGGGAGAAACAACTCCATATTTGGCTTAGTCCTAGGATCTGGCTCGCTTCGTGTGAACCTGGACCTATCTGCACTGCCCATGTGGTCAGGCTGGGTTGGCTACCCAGAGACTATTTTTGTCATGGGTGGGCTTTCCCTGGGGTCAGAAGATTGTTCAAGTGTTCCTGAGTAAAACTTCTGAAAAAGAAGAGCTCGGTGTTGCATCTTCCTTGCTGGTCGAGGCAGTCATGACACTTCCTACCTGGCTACTGGCCAATCAGCACTTTATTTATTTTAACCGCTTAGAGAAACATTTGACATACAGAACATCCCACAGCAAACACACCACACACACACACACACACACACACACACACACACACTCCTAAATAAAAAGTGATACAAATAAATCTTTACCAAAATGCATATTGTTCTTCCCTCACTCCTGGTACCTGGGGTGGGAAACAGAGATGACCTCCCCCTTACCAGCTGCAGCTCATAGGAAAGAGGGCAATGCACCTTGCCTGGGAAGAACTGTAGAGCTGACCCTGTTGACTGGATGCAGTTGAAGCAGCTGGAGAATCTGATTGTGAGATATCGGGCCCCGCCTCTAACATGTAATAAGGTAGTGGTGGGGAAAGATGCTCTGTCCCTCCCCTTGCCACCTGTGCTTGTTGGGAGAGCTGGCACTAAGGCCATAAGAGTAGGAGACCTGTCCTTCCCTTCACCAGCTGCAGCACTCAGGAGAGTGGCCCTTGCACTTCATCTGAGAAATGCAGTGGGTGTGACCCTAATGGTTTAGTTGTGGGTGAGCCAAACCTGAGGGTGTGAAAGCAGGAGCTCTAGCAGTGTCCCTTGCTGTTTGCTGCATCTATGATCTACTGGAGCATGCAAAGGTGCTGGTCCTACAGATCCAAATCTGCAGGATCTCTATGACACAGGACAACAGGAATCCAAGAGAAGTTCCAGGTGGGCCCAGTATACTTAGGTTAGCAGAAACTAGACGCTGAACCAGAACAATGATTCTTTTTGGGGAAGGTGGCAAGGGGGAGGTCAGATTTCAAAGGGATAGGGAAATGAATGGGATCAAGGTAGATGGTGTGAAAGACAACAGTAAACAAATAGAAAGTAAGAATACTTATTGAAAGGAAGGAAAAGAGAGTAACAGATATAGAAATCTGAGAGGAGAGATGTACAATGAGCTAAGTGTTGGTAACTCTTGTCTATAATCCCAGCACTTGGTAGCCTGAACCAAGAATACTAATTATGACTTCTAGGTCAGGCTGGGCTACATACATGAATTTATTCTAGTCTGGACTAGAGAAGCAAACCATCCTAAAACCTAACAAACACACCAATAGAAAAGCAAAAACAATCCAAAACTAGACTGAAGCTTAGTTGGAAGAGTGATTGCAGAACTCTGCTTCTTCTTCATCACTGTGGAAACTGGGTGTGAGGGTCCACATTTGTGATCTCAGCACTCAGGATGTAGGGGCAAGAAAATGGGAAGTTCAAGGTCAGCCTCAACTACATGGGACTATGTCTCAAACCTCAAGTAAGATATTGGGAGAGGGATGACTTAGTCCACAAAGCATATTGCAAGCATTGGAATCTGAGCTTGATCTTCAGTACTCACCTAAAAACTGGATATGATAGTGTAAGCTTGTAATCACAGTGCTGGAGAGGTAGAGACAGGACTCTCCCTGGGGCTCTCCAGCCAGACAGCTTGTCCCAAGTAGTAAGCTTCAGGTTGATGGGAATCTCATGTCTCAAAAGAGGTGGACAAAATATCTAAAGATGATACCAAAATTCCCCCCCATCTCCACACACAGGCTTACACATGCATGTGGACACACACATACATTAAATAATAACAACAGATGAGTATGAACTGAGAGATGAATTTGCTGGGTGTGATGTCACATTTGTGAAATCCTGGGACTTGGGAGGCAGAGGCAAGTGGATCTCTTTGAACTTGAGGTCAGCCTGATCTACATAATGATAGCCACTTTCAGGCTAGCCATAGCTACATAGTGAGACCCTGTCTCAAGGTCTCAAAGTAGCAGTAGTATTAGTAAC
>NW_023412519.1:0-493 GCF_903995425.1 Onychomys torridus
TCTGGGCTCAATGATCAGGGTGGGTTTCTCTGGCCAGCCCTTTTTCCATTCATTCCCCCTTTTTTGTTTAGTACAAAGCAGCTGGGTGTTGGAAAGGGTGATAAAAAGCTGAGGTTTGAGAAGGATAACTAGCAGCTGGGGGATTGGAAAGGGGGCAAAGTTATCTTTAGACTTCTTCCTGCTGGATTAGGGTTCCAAGGTTCTTAGGACAGTCTTGACCTTCTTCCTCAGGATGTAACCATGTTCTGCAGATCTCTGGCTTTGTCAATAGGGGCTGGTAATCCTGTAATATTAACAGGTTCAGAGTTTGGTTAGAAATATTTGGTTCTGTTGTTGAAGAAATCTAGCCAACAAGTTTATGAGGAAGGGTGCAATTAGTAGGGCTAGGAAAAGGAAGAAAAGAGGGAATAAGAAAGATAGTATCCATTTCTATATCTGATTATTAGTGCTCCACTCTCTGGGGCATCAAGTGTTTCTGAGTTTGAAGATCCAT
>NW_023412520.1:0-9234 GCF_903995425.1 Onychomys torridus
CCAGTCCTTGCTAAGGAATATGGAGAACTCTATATGACCATGTCCAGATTCCCTATGTAAAATCTACATGCTTCCTTTGCTTAGGAAAAGCATTGTGAAAGTATTTCATACTTGCCAGGCGGGGGTGGTGCACATCTTTAATCCCAGCACTCGGGAGGCAGAGCTAGGAGGATGTCTGTGAGTTTGATGCCAGCCTGGGCTACCAAGTGAGTTCCAGGAAAAGGCACAAAGCCACACAGAGAAGCCCTGTCTCGAAAAACCAAAAAAAAAAACAAAAACAAAAACAAAAACAAAAAACAAAAAACAAAAAAACAAAAACAAAAAAAATGTATTTCATACTCTACTATCCTCCTGTGGGTAAGAATTTTTTCTCCTTACTTCCATCTTGGATATTGTGATGGCTATTCTTGGAAGTCAAACAGGCTATCTCTGCAATTAACTAAAAGCAAAAAAGTTGTGTACACCTGTGAGGGATTTTTGAAATGTTTTGAAGTTAAAGACCCATCTTTAATCTAGATCATTTGAGCTGATATCCACCTTCAGCTCCTTGGTGTCTGTGCACACATTTAAGCCCAGCACTGTGGAGGCAGAATCACTTGGGGTTTCTGACTTTTAGGCCAGCCTGATCTACAAAATGTGTTCCAGGGCTACACAAATAAATCAAGTCTCAAAAACATCGAAAAAAATCAAACGAAGTATAAGATCCACCTTTAATCTTGATCACTTCTGGTGGTAGCCTACATATATAAAGGACACTGAAGGAGAAAGCTTTCCCTTTGCCTGGTTGCCCTAGCTCTGGCTACCAAGTTCATTCCTTTACCAGCATTAGATCCCACTTCCTTAGACTTGTGGTGTATACTTAAGACCATCTGAGATATACAGCCTCATTAACTAAACAACTCTAAATCCTCAAATTTACCTTGTTAGCCACAGTTGTTGGATTACCCAAACCACAGTTTGTGAGACATTCTTATAAATCCACTTCTTTACACATAGATTTGTTCTATCATTTTCAGGTAGAGAACCTTGAATAATGCAGTTGTTTTTTCTTCACCTTCCCACTGAGAAAGATGTGCTGGCCCCTGAATGCTTAAGGGAAGTTCCTTGTCTGTGTATCCTGCATATTGTGAGTTAACAGCTTAGATGCAAGATTGTAAAACATCAGTAGTAAATTTCTGCCCTCTGGGGATCTCCCATTGTGCTGTAAACCTGTAATTAAGGCCTCCTCCCTCCTTTTTTAAAAATACCATTTTGTTTCTTTTTTCTTTTTTAAAATTTATATTTATTTATTATGTATACAGTGTTCTGTCTGCACATATCCCTGCAGACCAGAAGAGGGCACCAGATTTCATTACAGATGGCTGTAAGCCACCATGTGGTTGCTGGGAATTGAACTCAGGACCTCTGGAAGAGCAGTCAGCACTCCTAACTTCTGAGCTATCTCTCCAGCCCCTGCTCCCTCCTTTAATAAATGGCACTTGTCACTCTGCTGAGGCAAATGACAAAATAAAATAAAATAAAATAAAATAAAAAGGTTAATAAATTAATTTTAAAAAGTTCTGGCCAACAATAGTATTCAAAAACACATTCTTCCTAGCTTAATTATTCTCTAATTATTAAATTATCCATGAATACTACTCTTTATTATTATTAATTTGCCAACAGTTTGCTCTGCATTTCTGGAATAAAATTCCTAAAGCAATGGACCTATTTTCTTGGTTATGTTCAAGTTCCTGCTTGTCTTTGCATGTTGTCTGAAGTCCCTGTGACAATCAGGTAAAAAGTATCTTCAGTTCACCTGATGTCAGCAGTAAGTCACACAATAAACATTCTCCTTGTATGTCTTTAAGTCTCTCTTTAGTTGTTAATATTCATAGATCCCTTTTACCCGTGTGACAAGGAATCACTCTGCCCCATATAGTTTAGTGGTTTGTACACGCTAGCTAGCCACATTGTGTCCTGGGGGAAGGAGGAGAAGTTCCCATGCAGAGCAGGAAGAAAGCAGGGTCAGCTATTGGAGCTAGGGGCAAGTGCTATTAATATTGATATCTCTGCTCATTTAGAAAAAGTCTTTGTCTGGTGTGGTAGGGAGGGTCAGGAACCATTGTTCTATGTCTTTAAACACACTGTAACCCTGTGGGAGAGGCTCTTGTCACTCAGGTCTCACTATCCAATCAGGCACTCCAGGTGACCTGCCAGTCAGAAGTTGGGCAGGGTCCTTCTGGCCAATGGCTTTAGATTTGGCTTTGAAGAAGAGCTGGTTCCAGCAGGTTTGTGTGGTGTGCTGTGAGTCCTTCTGCAGGGAGCAGAGTTGAAAGCATGGCCGAGCGGGGAAACCCATGATTTGGTAAGTGAGGGGCTGCTGTCCACAGATGAGGTGGAGTAGATGGTGAGGTGTGGAATCCAGTGTGGTGAGACTTCCTTTGATCTACTTGGGAACCCGGCTGCAGAACCCCTGTCCTGTGAAGACCCATGTAGTACTTGAATCTCCCTGAACCCAGGGGAAGCCTCTAAATAACTTTGCTCTGTGGGATGAATCTGCTCACAGAACTGGGTGCAGGGAGCTGTGTTTGAAACATCTTTGTGCTGGGTGATGGTGGCACATGCCTTTAATTCCAGCACTGGGGAGGGAGAGTTCAGACAGTTCTCTGTGAGTTCAAGGCCAGCCTAGTCTACAGACCTGGGACAGGTATTTTCTTTCTTTCTTTTTTATTTTTTTTTATTTTCAGAGCTGACAGGACCCATGGCCTTGTGCTTGCTAGGCAAGCACTCTACCACTGAATTAAATCCCCAACCCTTAGGACAGGCCTTTAAATGACACAGAGAAGCCCTGTCTCAAAAAAAAAGAGTAAAAACAAAAAAAAATTTTAAATAAAAAAAGAAGCCTCAAAAGTAAGTGTATTGAGTCAGGGCTGTTAGAGATTAGGACAGAAGGATACACATGTGTTTGACTCCAAACCATTACAAAGGAGCCACTGCTTATATAAAATAAACCACTGATTCAAATAATTGGACTCTAACAAGCTGCTCATTGAGGCATTACAGGTCAACAACCAACTTTATATACTGGTATGCCATAATGTTCCAGTTTTCTTTTTGAGAAAAGCATAGTTCTGTCAGATGGACAATATGACAAATATGTCCACATATTTGAAAAATAAACACTAGTCTGGTGGTGGTGATGGTGCACACCTTCAATCCCTGCGCTCACTCAGGAGGCTGAGGCAGATTGATCTCTGTGAGTTTGAGGGCAGCCTGATCTACAGAGCAAGTTCCAGGATAGGCTCCAAAGCTCCACAGTAAAAATCTGTCTTGAAAATACCAAAAAAAAAAAAAAGGAAATAAGAATAAAAGAAAAATAAAGCACTAATGTGTTAAGGAATTGCCAGATCAAGTATGGCTTTCATTTACGCCCTCAGGCATAGATTAGGAAAATTCTGGTGCCTTGGACCTTGGGCTAAGAAGCTTTCCCTCAGGGCCTGTTGTACTGATAAGAAAACAGCTCCTTCCTGAAAACCAAGAACATGCTTTGGACAGCTAGCAATGGTCTGGAACCAGGACATTTGTGGTGGGGTTACTTCAGATTCTGAGAAACCAACTCCTTCCAGAACATGGTGCTATAGTTAACAGTCCACAGTTCATTGTGGGCTTAGTCTGTAATGTTCTTTTTTTTTTAAGAATTATTTATTTATTGCACGCAGGAGGCAGAGCCAGGTGGATTTCAGTGAGTTTGAGGCCAGCCTGGGCTAACAAGTGAGTTCCAGGAAAGGTTCAAAGCTACACAGAGGTGCTATTCTTCTTAAGAAGCTTAGGTGACATGAGACATATATTGTTTAAGACCTCCACACACCAGCTTTTATCTTTTCTACCTTATACTTTTCCTTTCTTTCTCATCTCTTGTGACCTTCACCTCAGATCCCTGTCACTGAAGAAGATCCTGCTGTTTCACAGTACTGGGGTACTTAACAAATAATTTTGGAGCTGGGCAATGGAGGTGCATGCCTTTAATCCCAGCACTTGGGAGTCAGAGGCAAAAGGATGTCTATGAGTTTGAGGCCAGCCTGGGCTACAGACTGAGTTCCAGGACAAGCTCCAAAGCTACACAGAGAAACAACAACAACAACAAAACAACAAAACTACAACAACAAAAGAAATTATATTGGAAATGTATTTGCTATGTAAGTCTCCCTCTGTCTAAGTGAGTAGACTTGTAGACTTCTGTCCCTATTTAAATAGCTGAAAGTGTAACCCGAAGACTGAACCTGAATGTCACAAGGATGAATAGCAAATGTGAAATGCAGAATCTCTTCTATGCTGGCTCTTTTTTTTAGCATTAGCTGGAGATGGATGCACACTATCCTTAAATAGATTTTTTCTTTATTTATCTCTGAGGTAAGTGATTTCTCCCTTGGAAGGCATTTTAATTCTTGAACAGCTGCATTTCAGTCCTGTTAAAAATGTTTCTGAAACAAGCTCTCTTATGTTGACACAAGAGGCCTTGGTCCTCATCTGTTGCACTCTATGGTAATGACTTTCCTGTACTCTATATTACACATTAAGAATCTTAAATTAAATGATTGTATCACCTCAGAGTTTCAAAATTATCCATTTGAGTCATGTAGTTGCATATCCATTGCAGAAAAGCAAAAAGATTTGCATTTGGAACATTGTTTGTACCTTCAGACAGAATAGAAAGGATAGTTCATATTTACACTGCTGGGGGAACCAGGGTAGGCCAAGAGCTGCTGGCTTCACCATTATGACGGCAAACCAGATTGTAGCAGGGGGAGTGATTTTGTAATTTCCCAGCATGTACTGATTGATAATTTGTGAATGCAGACAGACCAGACTGGTTGTTTTAAAATTTGGGAAAGTCAACTTGCACCAAAGAATATTGAATTTTCAATTAGGAAACTCCTATGCAGATAAGTTCAGCCCTGCTCAACACAGTTAAGTAAGCTCACAGGTTTGAGAAAAAGGCCATTGACTGTAACTCTGTTTGTCAGGTTACAGATCACAGCAGCCAACAGTGTATTTGGGAAAATCAACCTATCTGTTATTAATGATATTCCCTCTAGTAGAGAATGTTCCACTCTTTTTTTAAGTCAATATAGCTAACCTTTTTTGTGAGACAAGATTTCTCTGTGTAGCTTTAGAGACTTTCCTGGAACTCACTCTGTAGCCCAGATTGGCCTCAAACTCACAGAGATCTGCCTGCCACTTTTTCCTTAGTGCTGGTATTAAAGGTGTGTGACACCACCATGTGGCATAGCTCAGTTTTTTATCTTGAAAAATACATAATTATCACGTTAAAAATACCACTTATAGCTATTATTTTGAACATGTTTAAGGGCATTGCTGCCTTTATCTGTTTGTTCCTGCTCTCTAATATGTCTAGGTTATTAATTGTTTCATTCCTTTTCTCTCAAGAGCTGTTGATTATTGATTTCTGTGTAGAGCAGTGTCTCCTGTAGCACAGGCTTGTTGCCTCCTGCTGTGTAATTGAGAATTTCATTGAACATCTAAACCTGCCTCTGCTGCCCAGTGCTGGAAAGATAGCCAATACCTCTTTCTATGATGGGTCTAATATGAAGGAAAAAGGGAGCAGTTACTGAGTGTACCCCAGTCTCTCTGGCTTTTTGCAAGGATATAAACATGAAGAGGGACCTGTGCAAGAATTGAGTTCACTGAAAATCTTTGAAGCTAATGATTTGAAAGTGCAGAAAAGGAGGCAAATGACAAGGGTGAGAGCTTTTCATTTTTCCACCGTATTTGAGAACAGCAATGTGGAGTAATGTAATCAATTTTTGGTGTTCCACAGATGTTCTGAGTGGCCACTTCTTTGGGTACACTGACTGGCACATTCAGTAATCTAAATAAAGGGCTGACCCTATCATGAAACAAAATTACTGTAGTTACACTTGTTTAACTGAGATTAAAGATCTGGATAAAATAGTGTAGCCCTGCCTAACAGGACTGCTATTTTCCTTGTTTAAGATGTGTAGCCTCAGGGAAAAAAATGCATGTGAGTAATCCTTGGTTTTTTTCATACACATCCCTAGTATCTGGAACACATGGTCATGAATTCTATTCCAACTCTTCCAAATAATTCTTTGAGATAATGTATCCATGGTCTCTTTCTTACCTGCAAGCCCTACCATTGACCACTAATTGTTTTCTCATTCATGGCCTGTTTTTCTTTAACAGTCACATAGTAACAACAGTTACTGTTTGAGTGTGACCTGTGTTTGGCTGCAGGACTTCCCAGGTGTGAATGAAATGTTTTGCTGCACTGGACAATCTGTGTGTATTTGTACTCAAAGGACTGTGTGCTTGGGAAGGAGAACAAGAATTACTCTGGGAGACTAGAAGAATTTTGAACATGCAGATTTTCCAGATAAGGGTCCTGTCTGCCCCTAAATTGGAAGGGCAGAGCTGAGAAGGCCTGTGCTATCTGTATCATTTGATCTCTGATCACCCAGTAAGGGACCTGCCTCTGTCCTGAGTCTGAGATGGGTGGCCTTAACTAATGTGGGACTTCAGGAAATTATTTTCTATAAAGTTAAAATACAGGAAAACTTCAAGTGAATCTCTCTAATTTTGGTGGAACAGCCTTCCTCATCCAAATCATTTTTTATTATTAGCAAATGAGAGAACTGGCATGCACAATATGAGTGATGACCAGAGATTTTTTAATCTTATAGTTCTTATTAAAGGACTATGATATACATTTGTAGGTGTGTCTTTGTGTCTTGATTTTTTCAATGGACCTATCTATGTTTTCAGTTTTATTGGCATCTAATTATATTGTTTCTCTGGAAAATTATGAACCTTCACCAATTTTTGTGTTCACAAAAATTTACATTATTATGTTATGATTACCTTGATGTTTTTTGTTGGTTTGTGAAATTTTTGTACAGAAAACTTAGTTGTTGTTTTTTTTAACTTTGAGCCTTTTATATCCTCATTCCTGGACATGTCTGTGTTTCCAGTTGTTGCTATCTTCATATTTCATTTGTTTCTGCTTAAATGATTGATACAGTTAATTAATACATTGATTTTGAGTTTCTAATACCTTTTGAGGTATCATTGTCTCATTTTCCTAATTAGCTTTTGCTATCAACATGATGTAGCCTAGAGTCATGAGGAGGAATATCAACTGAGATTGTGCCCAGATCAGAATTGCTGGTTACTATGTGGTTGATAGATTGTGTTGATTGGAGATTAATGTAGGAAGGCTCTTCCATTAAGCATGGCAATATCTGTAAGCAAGTGGGCCTGGGCTGGATATGAAAGGTAGCTGACACAAGACAGTGGCTAGGCAAGAGAAACACAAAGTTTCTCCATGGATTTTTGGCTTCAGGTGCTAGCTTGAGTTTCTATTCTAAGCCACCACATTGATGGGTTATGATACAGTAATATCCAAATAAACCCTTTTATTACCTAAGACCCTTTCAGTTGGAAAATTTAATCACAGCAAGAAACCAGAAAGTTAGGACAAAACATCGGACATCACAAGTGATTTTGTTGCAGCATAGGTCCTAGGATTGATGACTTTTGGAGAAATGTTTAAGATATTAAGAGTTTAGATTGCAAAAAACATAGAAAGCTTTACACAGACTTAAGTGGCCAATCCTGTAGGACTGCTGAGAAGGGAGAATTGAGAGTAATGAAGTGAAGGTCAAGGTCATAGCATTTCAGTGGGAAAGGGACTCCATGAAAAATATAGCCAGAGGTCATTTCTACAATATTTTGGCTCCAAATCTCTCTTACTTTCTCCATTCCCCAAGAACCTGAGTAAGCCATAGTTAAAAGCAATGGGCTGATTTCTTAGATAAAATATTGATTTTGTTGCATGTTTACTATTGATGACTCATGCATATCTCCAGTGAAAAAGAAACAAAGAAGTGAAAAAATCTGTGTTTTGCAGAGAAAATTACTAGGTTGTTTCAGATGGCAGTCCAATGGTAAAACAGGCACCATTCTCTGTTTCTAGTAGAATAGATTTGGAATCATTTCCTTGACTTTTTCTTTGCCATCTTTGGTATTTGGTCCTCCCTTAATTCTCTGAGCTATTCCACTTCCAGTTCTTGAACATCCAGGCAGTGTTGGTCATGGGCTCCCTCTTGTGGCCTCAAGTTACACCAGTCATTTGTTGGGCATTATACAAGCTCTGAGCTGCTGTTGCCCCAGTGTATCATGCAAGCAGGACAAGTGTGGTTCAAATATTTTTTGGCTTGATTGTTATCAGTCCCACCACTGGGAGCCTTGTGTAGTTACAGAATCTGGCCAGTTCTGGTTCTCTATTCTCAATTACTTGGCGTCCTCACTTCAGTCACACTCATAGCTTCCTGGAAATTTCCACTGCACTAGGTTTTCACATTGCCCCCTAAAACCTCCCCTATTCCAATCATCTTTCCATGTATTCTCTCCCTCTGTCCTTTCCTTCCTCTTCTGATCATTCCTACACCTGCTGCCCATCCACCCACAACATGTATTTTATTTCCTCTTTCTAGGGAGATCTATGCATCCCTCACTACAGCTGTCTTGTTACTTATCTTCTCTGTCTTTCTGGGTTGTACTGTGATTATGCTTTACTTAACAGCTAATACACACTTATAAATGAGTACATATCATTTTGTGGTTCTCAGTTGCCTCACCTAGTATAATAAAGAACTCAGGAAACTAGACTTGAACAAACCAAATAACCAATACAAATGAAGTACAGATCTAAACACAGAATTCTCAGCAGAGGAATCTAAAATGGCTAAGAAACAATTTAAAAAAATGTTCCACACTTAGCCATCAAGGATTTGCTAAAAATATACTTTGAGATTTATTTTTAACTTGTCATAATGGCTAAGATTAATACCACAAGAAACATCATGTGCTGGTGTGGAAGTGGAGTAAAGGAACATTCCTCTATTGCTGGGGGGGGAGTGGGAACTTGTAGACCTTTAAAATTAATATGGTGGTTCCTTCAAACAT
Source organism: Onychomys torridus (assembly GCF_903995425.1). Classification (NCBI taxonomy): domain Eukaryota; kingdom Metazoa; phylum Chordata; class Mammalia; order Rodentia; family Cricetidae; genus Onychomys; species Onychomys torridus. The sequence continues at coordinate 8,989 of NW_023412520.1, forward strand.
TAGCAATTGACCTATCTACAGACCCAGTACTTTAAACATATTAATTTTAAAGGTCTACAAGTTCCCACTCCCCCCCAGCAATAGAGGAATGTTCCCTTTACTCCACTTCCACACCAGCACATGATGTTTCTTGTGGTATTATCTTAGCCATTATGACAAGTTAAAAATAAATCTCAAAGTATATTTTTAGCAAATCCTTGATGGCTAAGTGTGGAACATTTTTTTAAATTGTTTCTTAGCCATTTA
>NW_023412521.1:0-5996 GCF_903995425.1 Onychomys torridus
TAATGCCCCAGTGTATGTCTCCAATAAAATGAGACAGTTCTTTGCTTATTACAATATAAAGCATGTTACAGGTATACCACACAATCCCACAGGCCAAGCAGTCATAGAAAGATCCAATCAAACTTTAAAGGATATGCTAAATAAACAGCAACAGGTAACAATGACTCCTAGAAATAGATTGCATAGTGCTTTATTAACCTTGAATTTTCTCAATGCTGATGAGAAAGGAACAACAGCTGCGGAGAGACATTGGACGACAGACAAAACTCCTGAGCTAAACCAACCGGTTTATTTCAAAGATGTGTTGACCTCAAAATGGAAACCTGGGTATGTCCTATCTTAGGGGAGGGGTTTTGCTTTTGTTTCCACAGGAGAAGAAAAACTATGGATAACAACAAAATTAATAAAAATTTGATTTGAACAGGAGAAACCCCTTGACGAGGAGATGTAAAAGATCATCCACCAATGTGACATCTCTTCAGGATGTATGAAAAATTTAACAATCAAAGGTTGTGGTAGGGTTCTGTTTTTCTCTTTCCAGCATAATGGAAATATCCATCTTCCAGAAATCATAAGGCCTTGAATATCTGGATGTTTATAGTAGAAAGAAAGAATCTATTGGTACCATTGTACACAGGGTAAGATATCACTGTCTAACATCTATATCTCTATCAATCTAGAATAGTTGTGGTTCCAATTTAATTATAAACCAAGCTGGCTTTGGAGAAGGAATTGGCTCACTCCTTCTCTAAACCCAAGCATATTGATAAAAGAAAAGGTTGAGAGATTCTTCAGTCCCATATCAGAAGAACCCTCTGGTGTGAGACAGAAGGAAACTAATTATAAGGGTCCATTATTTTCAAGATCCTAATTCTCTCCATGCTTATTCTTGATTTCTTGGAATCCTTTCTTGCATGTCATGACATCTTTAAATCCAAACCTTCCATTCTGATAAAAAATAAGTTTTTTCCAATAGCTATCTCTGTAGTCTCCAGAAGGAAGATGGGGCACCACCAACAACAACACTACCAAATCCAGAATAATGCCATGGTAATCATCATCATACTATACTTCTTGCCAGAATTTTAGACAACCTTACCCATTACTCTGAGAGTTGCTGCAGAATCTACAGTTAGTCTAACTGAGATTTAACTATCTGAGCTTTCTCACAATACCCAACAGAGATACCATCGCCCCCTAAACAGCAGGAAGCAATTCTAAGAAAACAATGCCCCTTATCACTAAGGTTTCATATTTCTCAGGGTTATGGATAATGGTTCTAGGGTTGGAGGTAGAATAAACTGTTAAACTCAGTACTCTCCTTAAGGAAAGAAAATATGTTTCAAAAAAAAATAAGGAAAAGAAGAAATGGAATGGATAGGTATAAGATATTATGGTAGACTACCACATACATTAGTATACAAATTTAGTAATATAGCAGTCTTTGCACTGTTATGAATTCTTATATGTTGATACAAATATAAACCCTTCATATTCCTATTTAAGATAATTTGTATATTGATACAAATACAGAACTATGTTTGTTATATTGTACACATATTTATACTCTTATTTGAAATATTTGTATATTGATACAAATGTGATTTTATAACTGTCATATTGTATGTATGTTCTACTTAAGTTTAAGATATTCTGTATACTGATATATATTTAGGACTATTATCATATTGCATATTGCACTATACATTCCTACCTCTGTTAAAGATATTTTGTGTATTGTCACAATTTAAAGTCATTGTCCTTTTACTGTACATTTGCTTACAGACTGTTTGCCTTATTTATAGGAAGATTTAGTCCTTAGGTTCTTTAGGTAGATAAGACTTATAGAGTTATTGTCACCTATGCTTGTCATCTCTATAATTATGTTAGTTAGGTTATCCGGATTTATAAATACATAGGTCAGATGGACAGGTAATCTTCAAACACTTCATGGACCTAGAGAATATGGCATTTAAATAACTTAGAATTCTGTTGACATGAGACACAATTGCCAAGATAGGGTAAGATGGTCTTTCAAAATTCCTGCTTCTGAAATGGTCTGTCAGATACTCTAGGCCTGTAGCCAATTTGAATGCACCAAGGATGCTGAGAAACATTAGGTGACTGTCCAGTCTGCTAGCTGTCTCTGTCTACTCTTGCAATACTCCCGAAAGTTGCTTGCATCCTTCTCCCATTTCTCAGGTATTATTATATTCCTTCTCAGGTTTTTGATGAGGTTGGAGATTAGCAGTTATAGTTACAACTTAGTATATATACATATAAAATATCTTAGATAGAATATATTATGTATTAGACTCAGGTTCTTTAGGATAGGACACCTTTTGGAATGATCTTTGTAACATGCCACCTACCCATGCTCTAGACTTCCCTGGATTTTACTATGTGTTTTGCTTGATATTGTTTGCACTCATTGTAATTCCAACTTATCTAAGTCATCATCCCTCATTACTCCTGGACAATATTTGATAACCATCTCTTTGTATATAGTCTTGTATTAGGTTAGAACTTCCTTATTTAGACAAAAGGGGGAGATGTAGTGGATAGCCATCCCAGCATTGGCTGGGAAGTTCCAACCCCCATTGAGGCTTTGGTAATGGTCATGCCCACAAGGCAGGGCAGAGAAGGAAACTGAAGGCAGATGATGGAGAGGAGATCGTGTGCTTGGTTCCGGGACACTGGACGCTGGAGGGAGACTGAGCAGTGTTCTCCAGAGAACACTGCTGGACTGCACTATACCTTTGCCAGACCCTGCAACCTACCCCTTCATTGTAATTTACCCCACAAAATAAATCTCCCTTTTAACTATGTGGAGTGGCCTAAATAATTTCACCAATACTTCACTTCTCCCACTCTCGTCCAGGTTGTTCATGTAGATCTCATCCATTTCTGTGTCATTTGGCAATCCCTGTGTCTTTCCTAGGGTCCTGGTTTCTAGGTAGCCGCCCTAGAGTTGTATAGCAGTCTAGTCATCTTTTTTTTACATCTAGTATCCTACTATTAGTGAGTACATACCATATTTATCCTTCTGAGTCTGGGTTACCTCACTCAGGATGATTGTTTCTAGATCCATCCATTTGCCTGCAAACCTAATGATGTCATTGTTTTTCTCTGCTGAGTAGTACTCCATTGTGTATATCGACCATATTTTCTTTATCCATTCTTCAGTTGAAGGGCATCTATGTTGTTTCCAGGTTCTGGCGATTACAAACAATGCTGATATGAACATGGCTGAGCAAATCCCCTTATGGTATGATTGATCATTCTTTTGGTATATGCCCAAGAGTGCTACAGCTGGGTCTTGGGGGAGATGGATTCCCAATTTTCTAAGGAAGCACCATATTGATTTCCAAAGTGGCTGTACATGCTTGCATTGCCACTAGCAGTGGAGGAGACTTCTTCTTGCTCCACATCCTCTCTAGCATAAGCTGTCTTCTGTTTTTTTGACCTTAGCCATTCTGACAGGTGTAAGTTGGTATCTCAGAGTTTTTTTCATTTGCATTTCCTGGATAATTAGGGATGTTGAGCAATTCCTTAAATGTCTTTCAGCTATTTGAACTTCCTCTGTGGAGAATTCTCTGTTTAGTTCTACAGCCCATTTCTTAATTGGACTGTTGGGCATTTTTATGAATAATTTCTTGAGTTCTTTATATATTCTGGATATCAGCCCTCTGTCAGATGTGGGGTTGGTGAAGACCTTTTCCCATTCTTTAGGCTGACGCTTTGTTTTTTTTTTGACTGTGTCCTTTGCTCTACAAAAGCTTCTCAGTTTCAACAGGTCCCATTGTTTGGTTGTTTCTCTCAGTGTCTGTGCTACTGGTTTTGTATTTAGAAAGTGATCTCCAGTGCCAATGTGTTCAATATAATTTCCTAATTTCTCTTCTATCACGTTCAGTATCTGTACTTATGTTGAGGTCTTTGATCCACTTGGACTTAAGTTTTTTACATGTTGACAGATATGGTTCTATTTGCAGCCTTGTACACATTGACATCCAGTTATGCCCGCACCATTTTTTGAAGATGCTTTCTTTTTTCCATTGTACATTTTTGGCTTCTTTGTCAAAAATTGTATGTTCATAGGTGCGTGGGTTAATGTCAGGGACTTCAATTCAATTCCATTCCACATGTTGGTTTTTATGCCAGTACCAAGTTGTTTTTATTATGGTAGCTCTATAGTAGAGTTTCAGGTCAGGGATCGTGATGTTAACAAAGGTTGTTTTTTTGTACAGTATTCTTTTGGCTATCCTGAGTTTTTTTATTTTTCCATATGAAGTTGAGTATTATTCTTTCTAGGTCTGTGAAGAATTATGTTGGTAATTTAATGGGGATTGCATTGAATCTGTAGATTGCTTTTGGTAAGATCGCCATTTTTACTATGTTATTCCTGCCTATCCTTGAGCATGGGAGATCTGTCCATTTTCTGATTTCTTCTTCAATTTCTTTTTTCAGGGACTTAAAGTTCTTGTCATATAGGTCCTTCACACGCTTAGTTAGATTAACCCCAAGTTACTTTATTTCATTTGTGGCTATTGTAAAATGTGATGTATCTCTGATTTCCCTCTCAGCTTGTTTGTCTATTGTATATAGGAGGGCTACTGATTATTTTTTTTTGAGTTGATCTTGTATCCTGCTATGTTGCTGAAGATTTTCCTAAGCAGTTTCAGTTTCTTGGTTGAATTTTTGGGGTCACTCATGTATATTATCATGTCATCTTTAAATAGGGAAAGCTTGACTTCTTCCTTTCCATCTAGTGAGATGATCATGTGGTTTATTTCTTTGAATTTGTTTATATGGTCTATTACATTGACAGACTTTTGTATGTTGACTCACCCTTGCATCCCTGGGATGAAGCCTACTTGATCATGTTGGATATTTGTTTTGATGTGTTCTTGGAGTCTGTTTGCCAGTATTTTACTGAGGATTTTTGCATCAATGTTCATGAGGAAGTTCATGAGGAAGTTCAGTATGTAATTCTCTTTCTTTGTTGCATTTTTGTTTGGTTTAGGAATCAGGGTAATTGTAGCATCATAGAAGGAGTTTGGTAATATTCCTTCTGCTTCTATTGTGTGGAACAATTTAAAGAGTATTGGTATTATGTATTCTTTGAAAATTTGGTAGAATTCTGCAGTGAATCCATCTGGTCCTGGATTTTTTTTTTTTTTTTGGTTGGGAGACTTTTAATGACTGCTTCTATTTCCTTAGGGGTTATTGGACTATTTAATTGATTTATCTGGTCTTGATTTAACTTAGGTACCTATCCAGAAAATTATCCATTTCTTTTAGGTTTTCCAGTTTTGTGGAGTAGAAGTTTTTGAAGTATGACTTGATGATTGTCTGGTTTTCCTCATTGCCTGTTTTTATGTCCCCCTTTTAATTTCTGATGTAGTTAATTTGGATGCTCTCTCTCTGTCTTTTGGTTAGTTTGGATAAGGGCTTGTCTATCTTGTTGATCTTCTCAAAGAACCAACTCTTTGTTTCATCAATCCTTTGTATTGTTCATTTTATTTCTATTTTATTAGTGCATGAGCTTGCTGTTTGGAACCTTGTGCTTACACAGGGGCACATTGCTCAGCCTGGAAGGAGGGGACTGGACATGCCTGTACAGAATCCACCAGGTTTAAATGAACCCCCAGTGGAGCCTTGGCCTTGAAGTAGATGGGAATGGAGGGTAGGGCCTGAGGGGAAGGTTGAGGCCGGGGAATGTTGGGGGAGGACAGGGGAACCTGTAGATGATGTGTAAAATTAACACACAAATATGATAAAAAAGAATTATAAACAGAATGAAAAAAAATTTTCATGCCCAATAGAATGAAAAATTAGTTAACTGTTGTAGCTACTTTCGATACCAGAGTCTCCACCATGCTAGCTGTAGTAACCAGTTACAAAATGGCAATCCCAGAAACAGTAGTAGTGGTGCTCTTCACTGTTATAACAGCAACAACAGCAGCAGTGATGTCAAATCCTCTTCAGGAGCTTGC
>NW_023412522.1:0-13577 GCF_903995425.1 Onychomys torridus
TTCTGGACTTCATTTCCCAGGATGCCTTTCTTTATAGCATCAGTACATTCTGAAATTCATTTTTCAAGATGCCTTTCTCTACAACATCAGTACATTCATGACTACATTTCCCAGGATGCCTTTCTCTACAGCATTACTACATTCGGGACTTCATGTCCCAGGATGCCTTCCTGTATATCACCATGACATTTAGGGCTTCATTTCCTAGGATGCTTTTCTCTATACCATCACTAGGATGGACTTCATTTCCCAGGATGCCTTTCTTTATAGCATCAGTACATTCTGAAATTCATTTTTCAAGATGCCTTTCTCTACAACATCAGTACATTCATGACTACATTTCCCAGGATGCCTTTCTCTACAGCATTACTACATTCGGGACTTCATGTCCCAGGATGCCTTCCTGTATATCACCATGACATTTAGGGCTTCATTTCCTAGGGTGCTTTTCTCTATACCATCACTAGGATGGACTTCATTTCCCAGGATGCCTTTGTCCATAGCTCCGTGACATTTTCGACTCTATTTCCCAGGTGTCCTGTATCCCCAATAGTTTCCCCTTTACTTGAGCAGGTGTCCTATGACCTCACCATGTGTAGGGCCTCAGCATGTGGCTCTGACATTCTGGAGGTTTCTTGTGCTTTCAACAGTGTAATGGTGGGGATCAGGGTCAGGTTATCAGGGTCTGGGGATCAGGGTTAGGGTTAGGGTTAGGGTTAGGTGTCTACATTTTGGGCTTCATTTCCCAGGTTACCTAACTGTGTATTGGTCATGTATTAGAAACTACAATTCCCATCATGTCACTTGGATAATTTACTAGGTTGCTTTTCCTTATAGCATCACTATGTGTTGTACTCCATTTCCCAGAATGCTATTCTCTTAATTGTCCATCCTTCCAAACTAAATTTTCCATCATGACTTTTGGGTCTGAAGAAATCTTACTGTTTCCTCTTTATACCATCTGTATGCATTAAAATCCATTTCCCAGGATGCCTTTCTCAATAGCACCATGGCATTTTGGATTTCATTTCCCAACATATTTTTCTCTACAGTATCACTATATTATCCACTTCATTTCCCAGGATGCCTTTCTGTACCACATCAGTACTTTTTGAACTACATTTCCCAAGATGCCTTTCTCTATAGCATCAGTACATTACAACATTATTTCCCAAGTTACCTTTCTCTAGAGCATCACTGCATCCTGGGCTTCATTTGCCATGATGCCTTTCTCCACAGCATTACTACATTCTGCACTCCATTTCCCAGAATGCCTTTCTCTATAGCATGTGTACATTCTGGACTTCATTTTCCAGGATGCCTTTTGTCAGAATCAGTACATTTGCATTTTAATTCACAGAATGTCTTACTCTACTGCATTGTTATATTCTGGACCTCAATTCCCAGGATAACTTTCTCTATAGGCATCAGTATTAAGGACCTCATTTCCCAAATGCCTTTCTCTACAGTATCAGTACACTGTGAACTTCATTTCCCATGATGCCTTTCTCTACAGTATCACTACATTGTGATTTCATTTCCCAGGATGCCTTTCCCTAGAGCATCTCTACATAAGGACTTCATTTCCCAGGATGCCATTCTCCATGGCAACACTACATGTGTGATTTCATTTCCCTGGATGACTTACTCTAAAGCATCCGTACATTTGGACATCATTTCCCAGGGTGCCTTTCGTTAGAGCATCACTACATGTGGAACTTCATTCCCTAAGGCGCCTTTCTTTAGAGGCTCTTTACATTCTGGACTTCCATTCTAATGGGAGTGTTGTGGATATGGCTCTGTATAAATAAAATGCTGATTGGACAGTAGTTAGGCAGGAAGTGCAGGCTAAACTAACAAAAAAAGGGAATTCTGGGAACAGGAAGGCTGGGTCAGGAGAGAGTTACCATCTGCTGCCCTGAGTACCAGCATGTAAGATACAGGTTAAGCCACGAGCCATGTTTCAAGGTGTAGATTAATAGAAATGGGTTAATTTAAGGTGTAAGAAGTAGATAACAAGAAACCTGCCATAGCCACACAGTTTGTAAGCAATATAAGTCTCTGTGTGTTTACTGGCTTTGGTCTGAGCTGCTGCAGGACTGGTGGTAATACAGAGTGTGCCTGTCGGTGGGCCAGGCAGGACTGGAGAAAGCTTCTGCTACACAGGAGGGTTTTCTCTACAACATATGGACTTTATTTCCCAGGATGCCTTTCTCTAAAACATCACTATATGGACTCCATTTTCCCAAATGCCTTTCTCTATAGCATCACTGGGATGTGCTTCACATGCCATTCACCATAGCATCATGACATTGTGGACTCCATTTCCCAGGATGCCTTTCTCCACAGCACCATGACATGTTGGACTCCATTTCCCAGGTGTCCTGTGTCCTCAGGAGTTTCCCCTTCTCTTCAGCAGGTGTCCAGGGCCTCAGCTGGTGTCCAGGGCCTCAGCAAGTGACCTCATTTTTTTCAAGGTTGTGCAGCCTCAGGAATATTGTGTTGGGGTCAGGGTCAATAGGTCAGGAATAGGGGTTATAGTTAATAGTTAGGGTTTGGGTCAGTGAGTCAGAGTCATGGGTTAGGGTTAGCATTAGGGTTAAATTTTATGGGTTTTTTTGTTCAGGGTCAGGGATTAGTGTCAGGAGGTCAGAGTCAGGATCAAGGGTTAATCTTAGGGTTAGGCTAGGTTAGTGTTAGGTTTAAGTTAGTGTTATTGGTTAGGGTTATGTTAGGGTTAGGGCTATGTTAGGTTAGGGTTAGGTTAGGGTAGAGTTTTGCGTTAGGTTAGGTTAGGTTAAAGTTTAAATGTTATAGATTTTTAGGTTGAGAGTTAGGGGTTAGGGTTAGGGTTAGACTTTTGTTTCTTGGGATTGTAGTTAGGGTTATGGGGTACAATTCTTTAGAATCAGTGTTTGAGGAGTTTGTGAGTAGGGTCAGTGTTAGGATTGGGTTAGGGTTACAGTTTAGGGGTCTTTCGGGTTAGTGTTATGGTTAGATCTAGGCTTGGAGTCAGGGAAGGGTTAGTGTAGGCGAGTTTGTGGTTAGGGTTAGGGTTAGATTTAGGCTTGGGGTCAGGTAAGTGTTAGTGTAGGTGAGTTTGTGTTTAGGGTTAGGGATATATATAGGTTTGGGGTCAGGTTAGAGTTTGGGTAGGCGAGTGTGAGGTTTGGGTTTTTGTTAAGGTTAGGTTATGGTCATGTTATTGTTAGTATTACAGTTAGGGTTTGGGTCAGGTTAGGGTTAGGTTGAGGTTATGGTTAGCGTTAGGCCTTCTGTCATGATACTGTTAGGGTAAGGCAGTTTGTGGTTAGGGTTTTGTGTTAGGATTTAGTTTATGGACAGGTTAGTGTTAGGGTTAGTCTTAGGGTTCTGGTCAGGTTAAGTTTAGGATCATGTTAGGGTTAGGGTTAGGCTTGTGTCAGGTAAGGGTTAGGGTTAGGCTTGTGTCAGGTTAGGGTTTCGGTTAGGCTTGTGGCAGGTTAGGGTTAGGGTTAGACGTGTGTCAGGTTAGGGTTAGGGTTAGGCTTGTGTCAGGTTATGGTTAGGGTTAGGCTTGTGTCAGGTTAGGGTTAGGGTTAGGCTTGTGGCAGGTTAGGGTTAGGGTTAGGCTTTGTGTCAGGTTCAGGTTATCGTTAGGGTGAAGGTTATGTGTTTACTTAGTCGTTGGGGTTATTTGTTAGTTCAAGCCGTGACCTTTGCCCTCCTCATGTGTCCTGTTTCCTCCACTCTCCGGTCAGAATGTAACTTCCTGTGCCCTCTTTATACCATCAGTAAGCTTTCCATGATGCCTTTCTCTATGACGTCACCACATATGGACTACATGTCTCCATATCCCTTTCTCTATGACATCATTACATATGAACTACATTTCCTGTAATATTTTCTCTATGACATCATTATAAGTGGACTACATCTCCCATAATGCCTCTCTGTATGACATCTCCACATATGACTACATTTGCCATGGTGTATTTCCCCTTGTCATCAATACATTTGGACTCCATTTCCCAGGATTCCTTGCTCTACATTTTCTCTATGTGTTTGACTTCATCTTCCAGGATGCCTCCTCTGTGTTAGGCTTAGGGTTAGGATATGGGAGTTTGCGGTTATGTTTAGGGTTAGCGTTAGGTTTTGGATAGGGAATTTACAGTTAGGTTTAGGGTTAGAATTAGGCTTAGGGTCAGGTTTGGGATTCTGGAGGGTTGTTTTTGGTTATGGTTATGTTTATGTTAGGGGAGTTTGTGGTTTGCTTTACGGTTAAATTTAGGATCTGGGTCAGGTTAGGTTTAAGGTAGAGGAGTTTGTGGTTAGGGTGAGGGTTAGATTTAAGCTTAGGGACATGTTATGGTTAGGGTAGTGTGTTTGTGGTTAGGGTTATGGTTAGATTTATGTTTTTGTCACGTTAGTGTTAGGATAGGGGATGTTTTGGTGAGGGTTAGGGTTTACTGTTGTTTAAATCAGGGCTCTCCTTTGCCCTCATCTGTTTCCTGTTTCCTCTTCTGTAAAGTTAGAAGAAACCTTCCTGTTTCCTCCTTATACCATCAGAAGCCTTCCCGTGATGCAATTCTCTATGGTATCACATTTTATGGACTACATTTCCCATGATTCCTTTCTCTTTGACATCATTTCTTATTGACTACATTTCAGACGACATTTCCCAGGATGACTTGCTCAAAATGTCCTTCTATTCACTGTGTCTTCCTGGTGGACTACATTTCCAATAATACCTTTCTCTATGACATCATTACATATGGACTACATTTCCCAGGAGGCCTTGATCATAATGTCCTCCTGTCTGCACTGTGTCCTCCTGTCCACAGTGTGTCTTCCTGGTGGACTACATTTCCCATAATGCCGTTTTCTATGACATCATTGAGTATGCACTACATTTCCCAGGATGCCTTGCTCTGTTTTGCTTCCATCCTGTTTTACTTCATCTCCCAGGATGACTTTCTGTCTACCTTTGCATTGTACTAGAAACTCCATTTCCCGTCTTGTCTCTCAAGTCATTAAGAAACGTCCTCTTCCCTTTATATAGCATCAGTACCTGTAGTTCTTTATTTCCCAGTGTGCATCACCGGTCATTTCCCAGGATGCCTTTCATGACACAGTGTGGATCGGACTCCATTTCCCACAATTCTTTTTCAGTGCATGAGTATGATACTGGAAACTTCATTTCCCATCATGCCTCTTGGTTGGTTTCCTTGTTTGCTTTTCATTACACCATCACTATGATGGACTCCATTTCCCAGGATTCCTTTCACTACACCATCATTTAGACTCCATTTCCCAGGATGCCTTTCTCCACAGCACCATGACATGTTGGACTCCATTTCCCAGGTGTCCTGTGTCCTCAGGATTTCCCCTTTTCTTCAGCAGGTGTCCAGGGCCTCAGCAGGTGACCTGACTTTTGGCAGGGTTGTGCTACCTCAGCAGTGTGGGGTTGGGGGTCAGGGTCAAGAGGTCAGGATCAGTGGTTAGAGTCAATAGTTAGGGCTTGGGTTAGGGTCAGGTTCAGTGGGTCAGAGTCATGGGTTAGGGTTAGTGTTAGGCTTCAGTTTTATGGGTTTTTCGGTTCATGGTCAGGGATTAGTGTCAGGGGCTGATGGTCAGGATCAGGGGTTAATCTTATGGTTAGGCTAGGTTAGTGTTAGGGTTAAGTTAGGGTTATTGGTTAGGTTTAGGTTAGGGTTAGGTTAGGTTAGGTTAGGTTAGAGTTTTGGGTTAGGTTAGGTTTAAGTGTTATAGATTTTTAGGTTGAGAGTTAGGGGTTAGTGTTAGGGTCAGACTTTCATTTCTTGGGGATATGGTTAGGGTTATGGGTTACAAGTTCTTACAATCAGGGTTTGAGGAGTTTGTGAGTAGGGTCAGTGTTACGATTGGCTTAGGGTTACAGGTTAGGGGTCTTTCGGGTAATTACTGGGGGAGTTGTGGTTAGGGTTAGGGTAGATTTATGTTGGATCATGTTAGGGTAGGGGAGTTTGTGTTTAGGGATAGGGTTAGATTTAGCCTTTGTGTCAGGTTAGGGTAGGGGTTCTTGTGGATAGCGTTAGGGTTAGATTTAGCCTCAGAGTCAGGTTATAGTTTGTGTAGGCAAGTTTGTCATTTGCATTTTTCTCAGGGTTAGATATAGGGTCATGTTAGTGTTAGTATTATGGTTAGGGTTTGGGTCATGTTAGGGTTAGCGTGAGGTTATGGTTATGGTTAGGCCTTCTGTCATGATACTGTTATGGTAAGGCAGTTTGTGGTTAGGGTTTTGTGTTAGGGTTTGATTTATGGTCAGGTTAGTGTTAGGGTTAGTCTTAGGGTTCTGGTCACGTTAAGGTTAGGTTAGTGAAGGCACTGGTTAACTGCTAAACAAAAGGGAAACTCCTGAAGACACAGGACACCTGGGAAATGGAGTCCACAATGTCATGATGCTATGGAGAAAGGCATCCTGCGTAATGGAATCCACAATGTCATGATTATAGAGAAAGGCATCCTGGGTAATGGAATCCATAATGTTATGATGCTGTGGAGAAAGGCATCCTGGGTAATGAAATCCACAATGTCATGGTGCTATGGAGAAAGGCATCCTGGGTAATGGAATCCACAATGTTATGGTGCTCTGGAGAAAGGCATCCTGGGTAATGGAATCCAAAATGTTATGGTGCTGTGGAGAAAGGCATCCTGGGAAATGGAGTCCACAATATCATGGTGCTGTGATGAATGGCATCCCAAGATGTGAAGCACATCCCAGTGATGCTGTAGAGAAAGGCATCTGGGAAAATGGAGTCCATATAGTGATGTTTTAGAGAAAGGCATCCTGGGAAATAAAGCTGAAGAGAAAGCCATCCTGTGTAGCAGAAGGTTTCTCCAGTCCTGCCTGGCCCATGGTCAGGACCAATCTCTTTTACCTGCCAGTCCTGCAGCAGCTCAGACCAAAGCGAGTAAACACACAGAGACTTATATTGCTTAAAAACTGTGTGGCCATGGCAGGTTTCTTGTTATCTACTTCTTACACCTTCAATTAACCCATTTCTATTAATCTACACCTTGTAACATGGCTCGTGGCTTACCAGTATCTTAAATGCTGGTACTCAGGGCGGCAGATGGTACCTGTCTCCTGACCCAGCCTTCCTGTTCCCAGAATTCCCTTTTTCATTTGTTTTGGCCTGCACTTCCTGCCTAGCTACTGTCCAATCAGCATTTTATTTATATAGAACCATATCCACAACACTCCCATTAGAATGAAAGTGGAGAATGTAAAGAGCCTCTGAATAAAGGAACCTTGGAAAATGAAGTTCCACATGTAGTTATGCTCTAAAGAAAGGCATCCTGGGAAATGAAGTTTTTATGTAGTGATGTGGTAGAGAAAGGCATCCTGAAAAATAAGTCCATCTGTAATGATTTTGTTGAGAAGGGCATCCTGGGAAACAAACTCCAAATGTACTGACACTATTGAGGAATACATCCTGGGAAACAGACTCCACATTTAATGATGCTGTAGAGAAAGGCATCCTGGGAAATGAAGTCTATATATAGTGATGGTGTAAGGAAAGGTATCCTAGAGAATGACATCAGTGGCATGATGGGAAATGTACTTGGAATACACTACAAATACTAGGAAAAGCATCCAGAGAAATGAAGGACAAAGCATATGATGGAAGAAAGATTGAACAGGAACTTTCTGTCTGACCAAAGAGTCATGATGGGATATGTTGCTTCTAGAATCATTCTAATGTACTGGAAAGTAAATCAGGGAAATGGAGACCAATCCAGGCTGACGATGTCATCAAGGCATCATGAAAAATGACCCAAGACACATGATGGGAAATGTAGTTTGGAATACACTGTTAATGGATGGGGACAAGCAGAGGGACAAAGGAATTGTTGAAGCACAGGACAGATACAGAGGGTCGGAGACACCTGCTGAGAGCAAAGGACACACCTAACACTAACCAATAATGCTAACTACTAACCATAACTATAACCCTAAACAAACATTAACCCTAAACCTAACTACTAACTGTAACATAACCACTATCCCTAAATCTAACCACTAACCCATATCTGACCCTAAAACTAAACACAAACTCCCCATACCCTAACCTTAAAAACCTGCAACCTTTAGCCCTAACCAGAACCTACTGACCTTAACCACTGACCCTAACACTAACCATAAAGTGCAATCCTAACATAACTCCTTAATCCTAACACCCTGACCATAACCCCTGACCCTAACCCTAACCCTTAACAATAGAGCTAAACCTAACTACCTAACCCTAACACTAACCCTAACCATAACAACCTGACCCTAACCTTGACCCTGACTCCCACCCTCAGACTGTGGAGGCACAACACCTGCTGAGGGCACTGGACAACTGATGAACAAAAAGGCAAACTCTTGCGAACAAGGGACACCTGGGAATTGGAGTCCAAAATATCATGATGCTATGGAGAAAGGTATCCTGGGAAATGGTGTCCAACATAGTGATGTTGTAGAGAAACGCATGCTGGGAAATGAAGTCCAAAATGTAATGAAGCACTAGAGAAGTCATACTGGGTAATGAAGTTTGAAATGTAGTGATGCTCCATAGAAAGATATCCTGGGAAGTGAAGTCCACAATACAGAGATGCTTTACAGAAAGGCATCCTGGGAAGCCAAGTAAATAATGTACTGATGCCCTAGAGAAGGCATCCTGGGAAAGGAAGTACTTATGTAGTGATGCTCTAGAGAAATGCATGCTGGGAAATGATTTCACACTTGTAGTGATGCTGTTGAGAAAGGAATCCAGGGAAATAAAGTTATAATGTAGTAATAGTATTGAGAAAGGCATCCTCGGAAATGAAACCACACATGTAGTGATACTGAAGAGAAAGGCATCTTGGGAAGTGAAGACCATAATGTAGTTATGATGTAGAGAAAGGCATCCTGGGAAATGAAGTGCAGATTGTACTGATGCTGTAGAGAAAGTCATCCTAGAAAATGAAATCACACATGTAGTGATTCTGTAGAGAAAGGCATTATAGGAAATGAGGTCCATATGTACAGATGCCTATGGAGAAAGGCATCCTGGGAAATGAAATCCATATGTAGTGGTGCTATAGATAAATGCAACCTCAGAAATAGAGTCCATATGTAATGATGATTTTGAGAAAGACATCCTGGGAAATGAAGTCCAGAATGTATTCATAATATAGAGAGACGAATCCTTGGAAACAAAGTCCATCATGGTGATACTGTAGAGAAAAACATCCTGGGAAATGACGTCCAAAATGTCATGGTCCTATGGAGCAAGAAATCCTGGGAAATTAGTTGTTAAAATTCACGGTGCTATAGGAAAAACATCCTGGGAAATGATGTCCATATGTAATGACGTTATAGAGAACGGCATCATGGAAAATGAAGTCCAGAATATAGTGATGTGGTGGAGAAAAACATTCAGAAAATAAGGTCCAGAATGTACTCATGCTATAGAGAGAGGCATCCTGGGAAATGAAGTCCATCATGGTGAAGCTGTAGAGAAAGACATCCTGGAAAATGGCGTCCAAAATATCATGGTGCTAAGGAGAAAGGCATCATGGGAAATGAAGTCAATATGTAATGATGCTGTGCAGAATGAAATTCATATGCACTGATGCCTATAATGAAAGGCATCCTGGGAAATGAAGTCCATCATGCAGTTGTGCTGTAGAGAATGGTATCCTGGGAAATGAAGTCAAGAATATAGTGATGCTGTAGAGAAAGGCATCTGGTGAGGTTGAAGTCCATATGTAGGGATGCTCTAGAGAAAGGCATCCTGGAAAATGAAGTCCAGACTATTGTGTTGTTCTAAAGAAAGCCATGCTGGGAAATGAAGACTAGAATGAAATTCAGGTCTACAAAAAGTCATCCTGGGAAATCAAGTTCAAAATGTTCTGATGCTGTAGATAAATCCATTTTGGGAAATGAACTTCCTATATAGTGATGTTGGAGAGAAAGGCCTTCTGAGAAATGAAGTTCAGCATGTACTGATGCTGTAGAGAAAGGCATCCTGGGAAATGAATTCCATATGTAATGACGCTATAGAGAAAGGCATCCTGGAAAATGAACTCCAACATGTAGTGTTGCCTAGAGAAAACCATCCTTGGAAATGAAGTCCAGAATGTAGTAATGCTGCAGAGAAAGGCATCCAGGGAAATGAAGTCCATAATATGATGATGCTGTAGAGAAAAAATACCTTTTTTTTTTTTTTTTTTTTTTTTTTGGTTTTTCGAGACAGGGTTTCTCTGTGTAGCTTTGCGCCTTTCCTAGAACTTGCTTTGGAGACCAGGCTGGCCTCGAACTCACAGAGATCCACCTGGCTCTGCCTCCCGAGTGCTGGGATTAAAGGCATGTGACACCACCGCCGGGCGAGAAAAAATATCTTTCAATGGAAATTCCAAATGTCATGGTGCTATGGAGAAAGGCATCCTGGGAAATGGAGTTTAAAGCATTCTGATGGCAAAAAGAGGAAACAGTAACTTTCCCTATGATTCAAAAGTCATGATGGGAAATTAATTTTGAGAGATGGACAATACAGAGAAAAGCATCCTGGTAAACGGAGTCCAACACATTGTGTTGCTATAAGGAAGAGCAACCTAGGAAATGATCCAAGGGGCATGGTGGGAAATGTAGTTCCTACTAGATGACCAATACACAGTTAGAAAACCTGGGAAATGAAGTCCAAAATGTAGAGACCCCTGACACTAAAGTAACTCTAACCCTACCCCCCTGATGCTGACACCCTGAAACTGATCCCCACCATAACACTGCTGAAAGCACAAGAAACCTGAAGAAGGTCAGGGCCACCTGGTGAGGGCACTAGACATCTACTGAAGAAAAAGGGAAACTCCTGAGAACACAGGACACATGGGAAATGGAGTCCAAAATATCATGGTGCTGTGGAGAAAGAGAAACTGGGAAATGAAGTCCTAAATATCATGGTGTGACAGAAAAAGGCATCCTGGGGGGGGGGAAGACTAAATCTACTTATACTCTAGAGATAGTCTTCATGGAAAATGAAGTTCAAATGTTGTGAGGCTGTAGAGAAAGGCATTCTGGGAAATGAAGTCCATATGTACTAATGTTCTAGAGAAAGGTATTCTGAGAATTGAAGTCCAGAATGTTGGGATGCTCTAGAGAAAGGCATCCTGAGAAATGAAGTTAAATAATGTAGTGATGCTATAGAGAAATGCATTCTGGGAAATGAAGTCCATACATATTGATGCTCTTGAGAAATGCATCCTAGAAAATGGCCTCTAAATGTAGTGATGGTAAAGGAAAAGGCATGCTGGCAAATGATGTCTGAAATATGATGATGCTGTAGAAAATGGGAAGAGATTTAATAATTAAGATAATCAGTAATCAACTGAATATTTCACAATAGATCTTGATGTACTTTGTATATGTATATGTTATTTGATGTTCCATGCTTCAGGTCCTCAACAGTTATCAATTTGGTGTAATACTTGAAGTATTGTCTTCTAAGGGAGTTATAGAGGTACCAGATAATGTACTAGCAAGTGGACCATTTACTTTAAAAAGATTCTGGTGTGTCTGTTGTGGTGTCTGTGTGTGTTGTGTTGTGTGTGTGTGTGTGTGTGATGCGTGTGGTGTCTGTGTGTGGTGTGTTTGGTATGTTTTGTGTGTACGCATGTCATCTCCACTGTTGTGTTAATGGACCTATGGGTTTTTACGACAATTATAATGAAATGTGAAAAAAGAAAACAACTTCTGTGGGGTCTACTTGTGTCCACTTCATATTGGTGAGTTCGAGTTGAGGGTCACCAGCCTTGTGCTGCAACACCGACATTTCTACAGAGCTTCTCATTGATGCTGAAATAAGATTAGCCTGAAATATATTAAAATCATAAAGTATTGTTTTTTTCTGATTGAAAACATTTTTTTTAAAAATAATGTAAAATAGACACTGACTAATAAATACTATTTGCAGATAAAAATGATATATTGATATCTCTTTTTGTCTTTTCTTGCATGTTGAATGAGTTAGTTTCATAACACTTTCTACAAACAATAAATGAATTTGAGAGAGTAGATTCTGTCAGTAAAAGTGTTTGCTGCTAATCCTACTGTCCTGAGTTCATACTCTAGAAACCCATATCACTCCTACTAATTTTCTCTTATTTCTACACTTCAGGTGTGGCATATGGACACTCACATGCCAGCACATACATAAATAATTTCAAACACAAAAAGGTACCATTGAAGGTAACTGGCAACCAAGTGATTCCCTGGTTTTCATCTCTGGAACTCACATAGGATGAATAGATAGCAGACACATAAGTTGTCCTCTCACTGCTACATACACATAATGCCAATAGAATAGGATCTGTACCATTCTGGACTTCATTTTTCAGGATGCCTTTCTCTGAGCATCAGTATATTTCTGGACTCCATTTCCCAGGATGACTTTTTCTTACAGCAACCACTACATGTGGGGAATTCATATCCAGGATGCCTTTCTCTAGAGTATCAGTACATTCTGGACTTCATTTCCTAGAATGCCATTTTTTTTAGCATCATTTTATTTGAAATAATCTTCCCAGGATGCCTTTCTCTAGAGCATCAGTACATTCAGGAGTTCATTTTCCAGAATGCCTTTTCTCTTACAGCCTCAGTACATTTGGACTTTATTTTCAGGAAAACTTTCTCAACAGCATCTGTCATGCTGGACTTCATTTCCCAGGATGGCTTTCTCTATGACATCACTATATTTCAACTTTAATTCCAAGGATGACTTTCTCTAGACATCATTACATTCTGGATTTCAATTCCCAGGAAGCCTTTCTCTACAGCACTTGGACATCCTGGGACTTCATTTCAGATGATGCCTTCCTCTATAGCATGAGTACACTTGGTCTTGATTTCTCAGGTTGCCTTTGTTTATAGCATCATTACATATGCACCTCATTTCCCAGGATGTCTTTCTTCATAGCACTACTATTATGGAGTTCATTTTCCAAGATGCCTTTTTATATAGCATCAGTACATATGGATTTCATTTCCCAAGATGCTTTTCTCTACAGCATCACTACATAAGCACTTCATTTCCCAGGATGCCTTTCTCTACATCATGATTACATTTCAACTTTATTTCCTAGGATGCCTTTCTTGACAGCATCACTACATGTGGGACTTCATTTTCTAAGATTCGTTTCTCTACACTGTCACTACATGTGGGACTTAATTTTTTGGATGCCTTCCTCTACAGCATCAGCAAATTCTGGACTTCATTTCTCTGGTGCCCCTTTAATTTTTATTTTTATTGTTTTAGCATCAGTACATTTTGGACTTTATTTGCCAGGATATCTTTCTCTATAGCATCAGTACTTTCTGGACTTCATTTCCCAGGATGCATTTCTTTATAGCATGTGTCCATTCTGGGCTTCATTTTCAAGGACACCTTTCTCTCTAGCATCAGTACTCTTGGATTCATTTCCCCTTATGAGTTTCTCTACAGCATCACTTAATGTGGAACTTATTTCCCAAAATGACTTTCTTAAGAGCTCATTATATTTTGGACTTCATTTCCCAGGATTCCTTTTTCTGC
>NW_023412523.1:0-3728 GCF_903995425.1 Onychomys torridus
GGGGGGTCTTTTGCCCCACCCCTTGGCATTGTTATAAAAATCCCTTTTGAATAAGCAGGAAAGGCCACTGGGTATTGACCCAGGACCTCCCAAAGCTATTCTGTGTTTAGTTTCTGTCTGTCTCCTCTTTGCTGTCTTTCTATCTAATATTTTCTTACCCCTCTCTCCTCCTCATAAGAATCCTTGAAAAGGTGGGAGCTGGCCTCACATAGGGAGGCAAAAAAAAAAATTAATGAAATTACACTCTGACCTGGTAGGAGCAACTAGCTACTGTTCTCCTCATCACGAACGGGTTCTTGTACACAAGCTCTTCATCCCAGTGACTCAGTTTAAGGGATTGGAGAACATGACTAGGCAGCAACAGGTATCATGATGACGCAAAGTAGTTTGAGAACACTATGTGTGTGTTCACATGTGTGTATGTATGTGTATGCGTGTGTGTCTGTGTAGAGGCTAGAGGTTGACATTGGGTATCCTCCTCAACTGCTCTTATTTTTTTCAATTTTATTTAATGTGTGTCAGTGTTTTGCCTGCAAATATGTCTGTGTACATGTGCATGCAGTGCCTATAGAGGCCAGAAGAAGACATGGATCCTCTGAGACTAGTGCAGATAATTGTGAGCCTTTATGTGGGTGTTGGGAATCAAACTCAAGTCCTCTGCAAGAGAGGCCATTGCTCTCAACCCCTGTGCCACTAATTTCAGTGGCTCTTATTGCTTGAGACAATCTTTCAATGAATCTGGAATTCACTGCCTTGGCTAGACTGGCTGGCCAGAAAGCCCCATAAATCATCCCCTGTCTCCTCTCCAATGTGGGGGTTACAGGCAGATTCTCCATACCTGGCTTGCCCGCCCACCCCCACCTCTCTCCCTCTTAAAATGTGTTCTGAACTTAGGTCCCCTTTGCACAGCCCACACTTTACTGACAGAATCATCTCTCCACCCAGACCCCAGATTACAAAGTTTTATTTAAAGAAATGCCTCTAGTGCAAATTAAAAACAGAAGTTTTTCTTTACATGTCACACCTAAAAAGTCACAAATGTGGGCAGCAGAGGAAGCTGTTAGCTTAGAAAGATGGTTTGTCAATAAGTAAAAGATGATACCACAGGCAGTGTGGTCCTCAGGTAGACAGAGTTTATAGATAATGCCTACATTTAACTGGGACAGGTATTCATTAATAGTTCAGTAAGGCCTTAAAGGCCCCAATACTCATGATGTTATTAAGCATATACAGCTAACACAGAGTTCTTTCTTTCTGAGTTGCACTAAGAAATTCAGAGATGTATAGTGAGTACTGGAGTAAACATCAGTTGCCTGGATTCCAAAAACGTGAATAAAATATGCTCTGGGAGGCTCATGTGAATGCCTCTCATTCCAAATGGTTGTCACTTCAATTAATGTTATGAAGTGACTTATTAGTTTTTCTACTGGATTCTTAACTGGAAGCACATGCCTGACTTACATTGGGGAATCTTTTTGTTTTTTAACTATGCATTTATGTGGGTGTCTGTGTGTGATATGTGCATATGTGAGTGCAGGTGTCCATGGGTCCAGAGAGGGCCTCAGAGTCTCTGGCACTGGAATTACAGGCAGTTGTGAACTGTGCAATATGGGTGCTGAGAACTGCACCCAAGAGCAGCAAGCACTCTCACCACTGAGCCATGTCTCCAGCTCCCAGGAATCATTTCCAAAAGCACGTCTGCCAGGATCCTACTCCAAATCCCAGATGTATGTTGGGGGCTGGAAATATGTAGTATGGAGGATGTCCTGCAAGATTTTGAATCTTCTACCCTCATTTCTGGGGACTGGACCCATCCTATGCATGCTAGGCAATTCTTCTACCACTGAGCTTTCTGCATTGTATTTGAGACAAAGTCTTACTAAATTGCCCAGGCTGGCCTTGAACTTGTGATCTTCCCACCACAACCTCTTGAGTAGCTGGGATTATAGGCCTGTACTATAAGGCCTAGCTATAAAGCTACTAGTTTCAACACTACTTAAGGAACCACTACTTCTAACTGAGAAGTTTAGAGTGACAGGAAGCAGGGTGACTTGTCTTCGTTTTCTTAGTCTGCTTGGCCACCTCCTGTAGAAGTGGACTCCATTAGTGCTCAGTGAGGAAACAGAAGCCAATTATGTAGAAAACGACACATTGTGACTTTTAATTATGTACTTGTCTGAATTATTGCTGGCTAAATTAATTTAATAGTTGGATAGAATTTTAAAACATAATCTTGGGAAGAAAACCTCTTCTGTATAATTATAGAACATTGTGAGTTCTAAATGTTTAGTGAACAGATGAAGTTGATTTTACAAAATTAAAAGTATTTATGTGAAACCTGGGAATGAAGCAAAGACATGAAAAACATTTTTATGGTGACTGATACCATATTTTGTCTCAATTATTTTATGTGTAGAAATGTCATTTGGAATAAGATCTCAATGTTTGTCAGTCACCTTTTGTCCAGCCAGGGTAATTCTAAATTGATAATAACCTAGGATTTGTGCATTCCAATGATTGCTGTTCTTCAGGATTTGAATAGAACATGGACTGGTGTGATGGCTCAGTTGGTGAAGTGCTTGCTTTGAAAGTGTATGACTTTGACCCTGAGAATTCATGTAATGAAAGCTGGGCATGGTGATACGTACTCAACCCCAGAGGTTGGGAAGGGAGAACAGCCCAGGGCTTGCTGGTCACCCTGCCTAGCCTACTTTGTGTGTGTGAGGCCGGTAAGAGACCTTGACTAAAAATAAAGATGGAAAGTATCTGAGGAACAACACTTGAGGTTGTTGTAAGGCCTCCTCATGGACATGCATGACATGCCCCTATATACACATGCACCCCCCACCCACCTGAGTGGACATAATACATATTTCATAAGGCATTCTGGAACTCTTTTTTTTTGTCCCCCGTCTTTGCTGCTTTGGCTCTGTGTACCCATGTGTTACCCATCCCTTCTCCAAGGCTTGTTCTTTGTCACCAAGGAGGTGTCAGCAAGGGTGGCATAAGAAGGAACCATCTAAGACAAATAGTTGGGGACTAATGCATGATGTAAACTTGAGCATGGGTAGACCCAGTCAAACTCAGAATACACTGGAATATCAAGGAAAAGCCCCCAAGTGAGATGAGATGAGAGTAGGATCTCAGTGGTTTTCAGAGTTGGAGGAGGAGGAGTATTGCCAGCAAGAGAGAGCGGTGAACGTGTTTGCAGAGTTGAGATGCACAGGGTATTTCTGTATAGTGCAGAGCCTCCATGGAGCAAGCCATTCACTTCCTTTTTCTCTAAAGTTTGTCTGCAACAGAGGTTCAATAGGAAATGCCAGGAAGAAAGCAACCTGCTCCCTATGGACTAAAACACCGCTCTACACCAGAAACCTTCTTCCAGTCTCCACCGAGACACCAAGTTGACACAAGGTCTTTGTAGGGCATGGGGAATGGTATAGTGTGAAGACTTGCCTGAATATTCAGGAAATACAGGAGTGCAGTGCAGAAACTAACTTCCCACAGCTGTGAGGAATAGTTCTGAGAGCAGAGGGCTTCATCAGCATTCCTGACAACCCACTTGTTCCATCAGGGACTCAGAACTGCAGCACCTCTTAACTCCTTTCTTTCCCCAGTTCAAGGCCTGCTTCACGCTTTGCTCTGTGACTGCCCTCCGCTTAGCATTTAAAAGAATGCAAAGTGAACCCAATATGTCAAGGAACACTTTGAACAAATCTGTGGTAATG